>NW_022196905.1:58602756-58628878 GCF_008632895.1 Mastomys coucha | reverse complement strand
CCCTCCTCCTCCTCCTCCTTCTTCTTCTAAATGTTGTACTGGGGATTAGAATCAGGGTCCATGTAGAGTGGTGGCCCACAAATTTATAATCCCAGCACTTGGAAGACAGAGGACTATGTGAGTTTGAGGCCAGCCTGGTCTACAGAGTGAATTCCAGGGTAACTAAGGCTATACAGAGAAACCCTGTCTTGAAAAACCAAAAACCAAACCCAACAAAGCCCAGGATCTATTGCATGCTAGACCAGCACTTCACTAAGCTATGCCACAAGCCTTTTAAAAGCACCCCAGACCTATGCTTTACTTTTTCTGCAGTGACAGGGTCTCTGTGACCTGCCCAGGTAGGGCTTGGATGTCTAACATTCCTGCCTTCGGTTTCTATAGCTGCTGGGATTACAGGTCTGTACCATTAGGCCCTGCTGCTAGACTCTGTTCTCTCCACCTGGGCCTCTTTATGGAGCTGAGTGACAGACAGGTGACTGGCTTCCTTCCAAGCAGGCAATCTAAAAGAAGCGGGTGGAAGGCTCCAATGAGCACATTTATGAGTTGCCTTCAGAAGCCACATTTTTATCATTATCCTACTGTTTCAACAAACCCTGAGGGAACAGGACACTCCAGAGGTCAGAATCACTGTGTAGTTCATGTTGGTGGCTGACCTAGTATCCCAACATCTTTTTCTTGTAACTTACTTTATAAAGCAAGTACTGAGGACATACAGTAGACTATGGCCTCCCAGGCCTACTCCCCCAAGGATTCTCCCTACTACTTCCTAATAAATCTACCCCCCCACACCATATTTTTTTTTTTTAGGTTATAAATTTCATCTTTTATTTGATCCCAATCTTTCAAAAAGAAATCATTCAGTCAAAAAGAAAATGGAGTCAAGATACTTGGGGGAAATACTATTCAAATCTATATCTATAAAATTTCATTTAAAAGCACATATGTGCTAGGCAATGATGACACAAGCCTTTATCCCCAACAGAGGCAAGTAGATCTCTTTGAGTTTGAGGCCAATCTAGTCTCCATATTGACATAGGACAGCTGGAGCTACACCCTGTCTCAACCCTTCCCCTCAAAAAGAGAAAAGCAAGAGGGTCCCTGCAGGTGTCATATAGGAAAGTGAACCCCTCAAAGAGAATAAAATGAATAAATGGCCTGGTGCAGACTGCCTTTGTCAACCTGGGTCAGATTTTAGGAGATAGTTCATAGCCAGCATATTTAAAGCACAATAGAATTTGGGAAAAGGTTTCCAGGCCACAATCAGTCCAATTCCTGGTGCACAATAAAGATTAAGATAGAAACTCTTTTCAAGGTATGTGTGACCATGAGGGTGAGTTCTATAGCTACAAGGCCTAGAATCTTGTGTGGTCAGCAGGCCAGGAAGTACTAGCGACATCTAAACTAAGGATAGGTGGAGTCTAGGGAGGGAAGAGCCTGAGATAATCATTCTAGGGAATTAGGGCGAGGTCTGCCCCTACTGATAGCAAAAAGGTCACCAGGTCACTAACAACATCCACTTTCAGTTTTCTGGCTGGAATTTGGGTATTTGATTTTATCTCCTCCACTGGAAAGAAACCAAATGTTTACATTCCTGGTTCTCCTAGTACTGTGTGAGTACAAGGACCTCATGTCTCCAAAAGAACACAAATATAATGAAAATAAAATACCAATGTATTTTAACATTGGTAATGGTGTAAAATTGAGCTCAAAAATGCTCTTGAAACTATGAAACTGAAAGGGCAGAGTTAGATGTGAATTATACCTCAATAAGTATGTTAAAATATGAAAGAATTCTTTGTTTTTTTGAGACAGGGTTTCTCTGTGTAGCCCTGGCTGTCCTGGAACTCACTCTGTAGACCAGGCTGGCCTCAAACTCAAAAATCCACCTGCCTCTGCTTCCCAAGTGCTGGGATTAAAAGCATATGCCACTGTCCAGCATGAAAGAATTCTTAGGAAATTAATTTCCAGTAAATCTGAAGTTAATTAGACAACATATGCTTAGGAAAAAAAAAGTGAGATAGACAAATTTGGTGTCACCTGAAGAAAACAGGTATGTAATAATAAATATATTATTTTTCATAATTTATGTAAAATTCTTGCATAAGGCAGCAGTGATAACAGTGTAATGTTTGTAACCTATCAATACTTGAAATAAACATTTCTGGGCATGGTGGTACAAGCCTTTAACCCCAGCCCCTAAAGGCAGAGCCTAGTAGATCTCTAAATTCCAGGCCACCCTGGTCTACAGAATGAGTTCCAGGACAGCCAGGGCTTCAGAGAGAACCTTGTTTCAGAAAAAGAAAGAAATGTCAAGAGCATCCAATAGGATGGGAACAATTACAAATGCCATCTTGGGCCTAGAGAGATGGCTCAGAGTTTGAAAGCACTGGCTACTCTTCCAGAGGACCTGGTTTCAATTTCCAGCACCCACATGACAGTTCAGAACTGTCTTGTGGCTCCAGTTCCAGGGGGATCCAACATCCTCACACAGACATACATGCAGGCAAAACCAATGCATATAAAAGTAAAAATAGATTATATGTGTATGAAATGCTGTCTTCATAAAGTGCTAGTATGAAGGATATGAAAAAGGATAGTGTCATTTGATTGATGTAGAATCCCTGAAAATATTTCATGCAGATGTCAAACAAAACAATAGGTGATTTTAAGGAATAAAGTAAAAACGCATACAAGTGGATTACAAGTTGGGAAGTTGGGTCGGTGGTAGTGTATTTGTTTGGCAAGTGAACGTCGATTTTCTTTTTTCTTTTTAAGACAAGAGTTTCTCTGTGTAGCCCTGGCTGTCAAACTCGAGATCCACTGACCTTTCCTCCCTCTTGCTGGGATTAATGGGTTGTGTCATCACTGCCCAGTCAGTTTTGTTTTTCTCAACTCAGCAACTGAGAATCACAAAGGTTTCTTTCCTCTTTTTTTTTTTTTTTAAATATGGGATGTTTCTTCATTGAAATTTTGTAGTGACAGTGTGTACCTAGGAAGACAGAACTCCTTTGCTTGTTTTGGCTGGTCGAGTTTTGTTTTCTTTTCTAACGTCTAACCTTACCAAAGTACCTCTGTAGAACACGGAAATTTTGAACCACATGGCCGAAAACAGACTGTGCAGCACTGTTTTAAAGGGTTTGGTTTTTCTTTTTGTTGTCAGATTGTTAAAATATTAGGGAAGAAAATGAAATTTCAAGTGGATGTTTTCTGAAGTTCACTATCTTTTGTCCAGACATTAGATTCTCAGAATCATTTTTTTCTTGTACTTTCTTATAAGAATATGCTTAGTTTTGTCCAGAGTTCCTTGCTTCCAGAGATGTTCTTTTGGCTTATCAGGCTACACACTAATATTTGCTGGTACTTCCCTACCTCTTACATAGGAATTAAGCTGTCTTTGCATTGTTGAAATACTGCTTCCTAGCTCCCTAGCCCAAGAAAGGTGTGCTGCTACTTCCTTTGGCCACATGTCCTCCCTCACCAGGAGGGCAAACCCAAGGCTAGGCTCTCCTCACTTTAAAAAACAAAAACAAAAAAACAAAAACCAGAGATATTCTATGCTGCACTGGCTGGACTCAAATTCACATACTCCCACACACTCCCCTAGGGTTTGTGTGTGCAGCCCTGGCTATCCTGGAACTGGCTCTGTAGACCAGCCCGTCTCTGTTTCTCAGTGGTGTTGAGCCATAACATCCGGCTCCTAACATCTCTCTTTTAACGTTAATGTTGAACTTAATTTAGGTCTGTTTTCCAGTCCAAAATCCGAACATCTGGATCACTCAAACCCCCGCCTCCCCCCGAGCTGACACGCTTCGGTAATCTTCCGAGTTCCGATTTTCACGTGTGCGGGAAGATGGACTACCACCCCCTCGGCAGGTAGACCGGGTCTCAGCAGTCACCCATCGGTTCGCGCGCCTCTCCACCTAAGTATGACTAAACCCCGCGGAGGACAGAAGCCATTCCCTCAGCAAACAGATAACGCGCGTCAGACGATCGTGACCACGGAAGACAACACGGAGACGACGCGGGACAACGCCACAGCCCGAGCGCCCTCCCTTCCCAGCCGAGCCACCCCACCCCACCCCTCCACACCGGAACTGCCTCCTCCGCGCCCGGCGCGCCCACGCACGTCAGCGCCCGAGCTGCGGGAACCGCCCCCTCCGACGCAGGCGGCCCGCGCAACACGCGCATGCTCACTGGGCAGGGTCGCGAGCCGCTCGCGGAGCTGCAATCTGTTGCGCCGCCCTCGCGAGCCGGCAGATCCGGGTCTCGTGGCTAAGAGTGACGTGGTCTATCGAATCCAAACAGAGGGGAGGAGGCCGGCGGCCAGCAGCGGCAGCAGCGACAGCGGCGTCCGGAACGCTCCCGGCCGCCAACCTCCCCGCCCGCCGCTTGTTTGGGCGGGTGAGTGTCCCCCTGGCCCACCGCCCTCCTCGGCGACCCTCTTAGCGTCGCTGCTTGTGTGGCCGCGCGCTCCCGGGAACCGCTGCGGCGGAGCGGGCGCCTCTGGCTGGGCGCTGCACCCGGGCAGCCCGCAGCCGCTAGCCGGGCAGCCTGCCGCTGGGCTGGACAAGCAACCGCTGTCTGGGTGCTTTCACTTTTAGGGGCACCATAGGTGGCGCGGGCGTGCTGCAGGGGATTGGGGACAGTAACCCCGAACGCCGAGCGGTGGCGTTTGCCTGGTGGGTTCGTCACCCGGACTCGGCCCTTTGTTGTGGTGTGTGGTAGCTGCCATCCTGAAAGCCAGAGCTCTCCTTGAGCCTCCATTGTGTTGCGGATTTAAAGGATTTCCCCTTTTCTGTCGGTTCAGTATGTGGATCCGGGGCTGACAGTGGAGCAGGTAGCAGCACCGTTACTGGAAGGAATGCAGGGCAACAGCCTGGCAATGGATTGCGATCCGTGTCGCTGTTTAAAGCCGAAGTTTTCCGAAGCGGCTGCTTAAACGTTAGGATGTTAGCCAAGTTGATACTTGCTAACTGTAGAGAGGCGGCAGGATGCTTTTAGTTGCCCCAGTTGGAAAAGCCGAGGATGCGGCCTTAATAATGGAATGCCCAGGGTTTACGTGTGGAGCGCCTGATGAGCTTCAGGAAGCGTTTATACCTGCATGTGCGGAAGACACCCTCCCGATTTTGTGTTGTGGTGTCAGTTGGCAGCTATTCGAACCAGAATTTGGAAAAAAACTAAATTTCCCAAGGGTTCTAGTCTGGAAACGCTCGCTGCCCTGTGTCTGATGTGGAGGTTGGGGGAAACAGCTGCGTGCTCCTGCTTCAGGTGACTCACTGCTCGCGCAGATTCCTTTAGTGTAGCCACCCACTCCTTTGCCCTCCACACTCAGACCAGAAAACCAAGTCAGGATGTTCCATCGTGTTTTTGAAAAGGGACATTTCCCCCTCTCCACGATACTTAAAGCGTTTCTGTGGAAAGCAGTAGGAAAGAACGACAAAAACATATATTGATTGCTTTCCATCAAATCTGGGAAGAATTCTTAGGAATTTAGACCCCTATCTTTGAAGGGTGTGCCCTTGGGCAGTAACGGACCTCTTATCAAATCTTTTCCTCCTGTGTAGGTCATGGATTCCCCCCCACTTTCTTCTTCCATACTTGGAGTCCTGTTGATATAGACAAAGGAGAATTTTCTTTTTGCACTTCCCCCTTTTCAGATTTTTTTTTTAAAAAGATCATTTTTACTATTCTCAAACAATATTTTTTGTTTGGGGATGTTGGTTTTTTTTTTTTTTTCGTTTGCTTTATTTTTCAAGACAGGGTTTCTCTGTGTAGCCCTGGCTGTCCTGGAACTCACTCTGTAGACCAGGATGGCCTCGAACTCAGAAGTCCACCTACCTCTGCCTCCCAAGTGCTGGGATTAAAGGCATGCGGCGTTTTGGGATGTTTTTGTGGTTATTGGAGGAAACGTTGATAGAAGTACATGAGGAGAAAAGAATGATAATTGTGCCACTCCTCTTGCCAGAATGTTAGTCCATATCCTTCCAGATGCTTTTGCAGTTGCTTTATAAAAATATGGAATCATACTACATTTGTTTTTTTAAATAAATTTTATTTAATGTGTATGGGTATTTTGCCTATATGTATGTTTGTGTACCTTGTGCATTCCTGGGTGCCCAAGGAGGTGTTGGATCCCTGGGATTGACATTACAGAGGATTATGAGTTGCTATGTTGCTGGGAACCAAACCCAGGTCCTCTGGAAGAGTAGTTAATGCAATAATCCCTGAGCCACCCCTTGCATTTGTTCCCCTCCCACCCCTCGCTGTTGCTTTACATACTGGCACTTTTTTGAGTTATTTATTTATTTATTTATTTATTTATGTATTTGCAGCTGTGGACTGTGGACCTTTTAGGGTGAAATTCCACCATTTTGGAAAATCAATAGTTATTAAAGGCGTGGAGTGGAAAGTTTTCCCACAGTGTCTCTATTGGTGATACTGTGAGACTTAATAAAACACTTAATGATATGTAAGCTTACTTAGCTTGTTAAACAACCCAGGCGGCAAGTGCAATGTGGAATTTTAGTGAAGTATTTTGTATGTAATGGTTCCACAGGTAAGTTTAGGTATAACCCTTAGCTACACATTATTCCTAATGCAGGCACCTCTTACCACTCATCCATAGGAGTCTGGAGGAATCTACTTTGCATAGTATACCTAATTATTTTATTAGCTTTGGGGTTTAGGTATGTGCCATCTGTTACAGGTTTTTTGTTGTTTGGTTTTTAACCACGGACACCAAAGGAGCCTATCCAGAAATGAAATGCCCTCTTCACCCCAGCTTCAAAGGCTAAGTACTTCGAAGTATCCTAAGTCTGCTAATGCCACTTTGGGCTGATGTCTCATAAGCTTTCCTAAGACCTATAAGTCTCTTTTGTTGGTCATTATCTCCTGAGTAATTAATTCCAGATGGTTAGTACTCTCTGTGACTTGGTTCTTTTTCTTTAATTTTTACAAGTCTTTACAATTTATTTTTTGTGTATGTCTATATCAAATGTGCACGTGAGTGTGTGTGTGCGTGAGCTAAGAAGAGGGTACTGGATTCCCTAGTGCTAGAGCTAAAGTAGTTACGAGTTTATAAGCCACCAGGCAAGGGTACTAGGAACCAAACTGGGGTCTCTAAACAAAAAGCAAGTGCTCCTAATGACTGAGCCATCTCTCCAGCCCCTTTAATTAAAAAAAATTACAGCACTCAGTATGTGTTCCTTTCCCATCCCTGTGCTACCGCCCTTGCTAGACTACCACAGTCTCTTATGTGGTCAACTGAAGTAATTTCTTGGCCTGTCTCCAACTTTGGCTACTTAACTTATGGTGCATTCCTCATGTCACAACCTAAGAGTTTCCTCAAATTTTAATTTAGGTGCTCACCCACTTACTTGCTTGCGTGTGCTCATGCGTGCTTTCTCTCTTTGTCTCTCTCTCTCTCTCTCTCTCTCTCTCTCTCTCCCACACACACACACACACACACTCACACACTTGATTGAAAGTCTCTCATTCTGGATAAAACCCTAGCCTGGCATGGTGGCAAATACCTTTGATCCCAGCACTCTGGTTTTTCTGAGACAGGGTTTCTCTGTGTAGCCCTGGCTGTCCTGGAACTCACTCTGTAGACCAAGCTGGCTTTGAACTCAGAAATCTGCTTGCCTTTGCCTCCCAGGTGCTGGGATTAAAAACATTCGCCACCATTGCTCAGTCATCCTGGCACTCTTGGGAAACAGGCAAGCAGGTGTCTTTTGAGTTGGAGGTCAGGTTTATTAGGTACTTCCTACTTTGTCCTTCCTGCTCTGGAGCCTGGCTCATCAGTATATTCTTGTTTTTCATCTCTTTTTGTTATGTCTGAATCTACTAGCATTTGAACTACTGCCTTTGCTCTTCCTATACCCTGGAGCTTCAGTATTCTCAAAGTCTGCTGTGGCCAGTTCATTTCTGTCATTCGAGTTGCAGTTCAGGTATTTGCTTTTCAAAGAAATTATGCCATTTCTCTATTCTTTTTATCTTATACACAGCATTTACCACTACCTGGATTGCCTTAATTTAATTTTTTCAAATGCTGGCAGTTCTTCAAAATGGCATAATAGGAACTCTGTGACTATTGCTGGATGAATGAACTTGTGAACATTTGAGTGTTCCTCCTCTTTTTAGGCCTGTTCTTTCTTAGAAAACTAATTTTCAGCAGCTTCTTATAGGACAGTCTTAATTCTGTTTAATAATCTTTGGTGTTTGTGCCAAAGAGCATCATTCTACTTTAGACCTATGGAACCTTGGAGGAGTGGGTTCCCAGCGTCTGTGTCCTTCCCCAACCCACTTTTCTGTGGTGCTGCAAATTGAACCCAACCCTTTGTATGTGGTAGGTAAGCACCTTACTGTTAAGTTACACCCCAGACCTTGGCTGTACCTTTTGTTGTTTTTTGAGGTGGGGTTTTATGAAGCCTAGGCTGGCCTGAGGCCCATCTTAAACTTCTGTAACTTCCACCAGACTTTGGGGATTTTTTGTTTTGTTTTGTTTTGTTTTTTGAGACAGGGTTTCTTGCCTCCCCAAGTGCTGGGGTTAAAGGCGTGAGCTACCACTGCCCAGCAGATTTAGGTTTTTGAGTCAGTGTCTTGGCTCCGTAGCTTGGGTTGGCCTTGGTTAACTGGAGGTCTTCCTGCCTCTCCCCTAAAGGCTTCCCCAGTGTAATTACAAACATGAGCCACCACACCCAGCTCCAAATGTGCACTTTCAGCAAACCCTTTGACTGATTTTGTTGTCCATTAAAATTTGAGAATGTTTCTTTTTTTTTAGTGTCTCCCTTTCAGAAGATAGCTCTTTTATAGTGCTCCTGATCTGTGTTGTGTTAGATAAGGTTACTGTGCTAAACATTACTTTCATTTTTTTTCATGTAGTTACAGAGCAATCTAGAGTTAAGTTTTCCTACCCATGTCATATAAATGAAGACACTAAGACGTAGTGAGTGGTTAATCCCAAGTCTGTGCTTCCAAGTGTGTCTTACTCCTGTGAGCTAGAGCATTTAGAACTATATGCACTACTTTCAGTAAGCTGGGCTATTTTTTATTAAGATGTGTTTATTTTTACTTTCTGCATATGGGTGGTTTGCCTGCATACACGTGCAGCACATACATGCAATACTCACTGAGATCAAAGACTACATTTGATCCCCTGGAACTGAAGTTGTTGTCTACTGTGTGAGTGTCGGGTCCTCTAGAAAAGTGGTCAGTACTCTTTAACTTATGAACCATCTCTCGTTTTAGTTAAGGACAAAATAAGTGTTTTCTGTCTTATTTGCAACCTACATGAAAGGTTTTTTTTTTTTTTTTGAAAAAAAGTTGATGTTTTATTTTTCAAAGTTGCAGAATTAGAAGACAGTTTTGAGAATTACTCTAAGCATGCCTATTTTTGGGTACTCAGGATGCTGAGGGAGGAAGACCATTTGAGACCAGTGAGCATAGTGAGGCCTTATTTCCAACAAAACAAACAAAACAGCAGCAACCACAAAGAACCTCTAAAACCTTCCAGGTCTTCTTTGCTCTTAGAGCCTACCTGGCTAGCACTAAGTAAGTTCCGGAATATTTTCCTCCTTTTTCTTTACATTTCTCCTGTCAAAAAGATATCCTTGTTGATGAGTCATTTATTTCTACTTGTGTTGGTGTGAGTACCTTACTCTTTGGACTGCATTAGGATAAGCATGAACTACAGAGGGTTCTCAGTGTAAGAATCCTTTGCAAATGAGGTACATGTGATTGCAGCATTCATGCCTGAGACTTCAACACAGACAAGGGCTACTGTTTAGTCTTCTGTCCTCTTTTAGCCTTGCTCTTTCTGTAGAGGCTTGGGTCACCAGCTCTCTCCTCACTTAGGGGCCTTGGGCTCCTATTAATAGCCCTATATTTCTCCCTCTACCTCATCTGCTTGCTACCAGCCAGTTACAATGGGCAGCAATGTTTAAGACCAGCTGCTGTGCTATATGCTCTCAGAAGTACTTGCCTTCCCCCGTCTCTTGTTTTTTAATTATTACTTTTTATTCTATGGGTGTGGGTGTTTTGCCTGCGTGTGTGTCTGTGCACCATGTAAGTGCCTGGTGCCTGTGGAGGTCAGAAGAGGGCATCGGATCCCCTAGAGCTGGAGTTATTGATGGTTATGGGGCACTGTGTAGATGCTGGGAACCAAAACTAGGTCCTCTGGAAAAGCAGCCACTGTTTGTTTTTGAGAGTCTCCATGTAGGCCACGGTAGCCTGTTAACTCTCCCCTCTTCTGTTAGTGGTGAGAATTGAACCTGTGGCCTCTTAAAAGTTATGCAGAGACTATCCTGTTAAGCTACAACCTAGACCACACTAAACATGGTTTTACTTGGCTTTATGTTATAAAATATTTTGAATAAAATCACTTGAAGTTTTCTGTTTATCTGGACAGGAAAATAGTTAACCATGCTTATAAATAACATGAAGTTTAGTTTAGTTAACTCAAACTGAAGAATTATAGTAGCCAGTTTAGTTATAAACTAAGCCGTAGCAGAGTGTGGTGGTATGTCTTTAATCTCACTTAGGTGGCAGAGAGAGAGGCAGATCTCCCTGAGTTTGAGGCCAGCTTGATCTACATAGTGAGTTCTATGACAACCAGAACTACACAGTAAGAGTGGAAAAAAAAAAGTAATAGCAGGCAATAATTTACCCCTTTAATCCCAGGACTTGTGAGGTAGAGGCAGGTAGATCTGTATAGCCAGCCAGGGCTATACAGAGAAGTACTGTCTCGAAAAACCAAAAAAGCTGGGCAGTGGTGGCGCATGCCTTTAATCCCAGCACTTGGGAGGCAGAGGCAGGCGGATTTCTGAGTTCCAGGCCAGCCTGGTCTACAGAGTGAGTTCCAGGACAGCCAGGGCTATACAGAGAAACCCTGTCTCGGGAAAAAAAAAAAGAAGAAGAAGAAGCCTCTGAAGAGAGGCTTGACTTTCAATTTGGGTTTTTCCTGGGGTGGCAGGATGAGGTGTTTGGAAACTATAATTTGAAATATGTATTGTTTTAAAATGGTCAACTCTGAAAACATGTATATTTTTCTAAACTAACCGACATTTAGGTGTACTGTGGAGCTTACACACACACATTTAATAACATTTTTAATGGCACTATTATTTTGGAGAAAGTTTCCCCTGTTACTTATTTTCATACTGGATTTTCATTTCCCTTTTTGCTTTTTTTAAAATTGCAGTCAAAACACAGATGCATCAGCTTTGGGTAACTGCAGAGCAGAGCTGCTTTATGCTTGCCGGAGCTTGCTCGCGCTTGCTAACCCGCACTGGCAGAACTTCCAAACTTTCACACACCTAACAGTGCTTGTAATCAGGGTGTGGGTGTAGTGAGCATCTTCATGGTGTACTGGCATACGTTCCAGAGCCCTCGAGGTCAGTGCTCTGGTGGCTAGTATCTTTTGTCTTAGAGAACAGTTGGGTTTTTGTTTGGTTGTTTGGTTGATTTGTTTGGTTGGTTTGTTTTAGACAGGGTCTGTGTAACCCTGACTAGCCTGGAACTCACCCTGTAGATCAGGCTGGCCTTGAACTCACATAGATCTGTCAATGTCTGCCACCACCACTCTCAGCTGTCATTATGTTTGATAGAGCTTATTATTTCAGAGCTCATCTATAAATTGTAACACAGCTATTAAAAGCTACTTTACTAGCATTTATAGATAACATATTGACTGTAATTGCAGAAGGCTAGTGTGGATTTTTTTAAAACCTGTTGAAATTTTTTCTTTGGAATATGACTAGCTCTATTCACATGCCCCTGTGTGTGTGTATTGCTGAGGACTGAACTTAGGGCTTTGTGCATGCCAGGCCAGTCTGACCTATATAGCTCTGCTCCCCAGTGTAGAAAGCACTCTTTTTTTTTTTTTTGGTTTTTCAAGACAGGGTTTCCCTATGTAGTCCTAGCTGTCCTGGAACTCACTCTGTAGACCAGGCTGGCCTCGAACCCAGAAATCCACCTGCCTCTGCCTTTAGAAAGCACTCTTGAGAAGAAGTTTTAGGAACTATTTTCAGAATTTGAAACTTTAATGATAGTGAATATAAATAGTTTAATTGAAACATTTATTTGGCCATTTATGGTAAATTTTACTCCTGTACCTTGACTAGGTAAAGAGATTGTTTGAGATTGTACATGAGTAAAGTATAGCTGAGAAAAGACAAATAAGTGGGGCTTCAGGGTAGGTGGCCATCTTTCTTCCCTTCCCCCCTGTGCAGAGTAATACTCAAGGTCCCAGGGGAATGGGAGTACTGTAACGCAGTTGACTGCCAATGGTTGAAGATGCCTGCGATTGAGTTGGCCTTAAGCAGTTTTAAGGACTCCTAAAAAAATCTCACATGATCCTCGCACTCTCCTTTAAAGTGAATAGTTTCAGTCTCAGTCCTGTTTTATAGATAAACCAGTCACAGAGGCTACGTGATTTATCCGTTTCTGTAATGCTAATAACTTGAAATCCTTAAAGACATTTTATGAGCTAATCCCCTGATGTCTTGGTAAGTTGTCTAAAGTAATTCATGGAATATGAATCAATTATTGGTATGGATTAAAAAAAAAAATCACTTAGAAAAGGCATGCCAGGCAGTGGTGGAGGACGTCTTTAATCCCAGTAGAGGTGAGCAGACCTCTGAGAGTTCCAGGCCAGCCTAGTCTACAGACTTCCAAGACAGAAGTACATAAAGACACCTTGTCTCCAAAAACCAAAACAAAAAAACAAACAGAAAACCCTAAAGAAAAGGCAGTGTTGAAAACACAGTATTATCCAGGTGGACTCTGTTTCCTCAGGAAGTGTATCTGGAACCGTGACTGTGACACGAGGTTAGGGAGAAGACTAGCACCCTTTAAGGGGCCTGGTGTGGCGGCACATAGCTGCAACCCTGGCATTTCATTTCGGACAGAGGAGGATCAGCAGTTCAAGAAAGGCTTCCCTAAGTTCCAGGCCATCCTGGTCCACACAAGACCCCTCCTCTTCCCAGGCAAGGCCTTACAAAGAAGCTTGTTGCTCCTGCCTTTTTTTTTTTTTTTTTTTTTTTTTTTTTTTTTTTTTTTTTTTTTTTTTTTTTTTTTTTTTTTTTTTTTTTTGGCTTTTTGGCTTTTTGGCTTTTGGTTTTTCAAGACAGGGTTTTCTCTGTGTAGCCCTGGCTGTCCTGGAACTCACTCTGTAGACCAGGTTGGCCTTGAATTGAGAAACCCACCTGCCTCTGCCTCCCAAGTGCTGGGATTAAAGGTGTGCGCCACCACTGCCCAGCTCGCTGCTTCTGTCTTAATGGACATAGCCATTGCCGTGAGAGAGGCTTAGCTTCTGAAGTGTGAGCAGTTTCGTTTTTGTAAGGTCCCAAGCTGTGGCACTTGCTGTAGCAGCTCAAACATACTAAGAGCCAGTTGGAAGCAAGAGTAGGACTTGAACAACCACCTGGATGTGAAATAGCTGTGCCCCTGTCCAATGTATAGAAACTGCAGTTTTGTTTTTTTCTTTTTGTTTTTTTGAGACAGGGTTTCTCTGTATAGCCCTGGCTGTCCTGGAACTCACTCTGTAGACCAGGCTGGCCTTGAACTCAGAAATCTACCTACCTCTGCCTCCCAAGTGCTGGAGTTAAAGGCATGCACCACCACTGCCCAGCTGGATTTTTTTAAAAAGATTTATTTATTTATTTTATGTATATAAGTACACTGCAGCTGTCTTCAGATGCACCAGAAGAGGGCATCAGATCTCATTACAGATGGTTGTGAGGCACCATGTGGTTGCTGAGAGTTGAACTCAGGACCTCTGGAAGAGCACTGAGCCATCTCTCCAGCCCAGAAACTGAATTTTTAAAAATAGAACATTAATAAGCTTATGTGTTCACAAATACAACCTTGCAGAGTGATTTTGGTGAGGGTTGAGGAGAGAGCTGGTGATAAACCTCATTATTAGAGAATAGCTCCCTGAGTAGTCCTGTGGAGAGGAGTAAGAAGATTGGCTGTGTTTGAGAGAGAACAAAAGTGTGGCCAGGCAGACCTTTCATTTTTTGTTTGGTGCTGGGCATTGGATCTGAAGCTGCCTTTTGATGAGGTGGTGGTCAAATGCCATTCACAAGTAGAGGATCCCAACAGCACTTTGGAAAGTATGAGGCATCAATTCATCTGGCCTAGAGTTCAGAAGGTTGGGGGCAAAAGGACTGCAAGCCTGTTGGTGGTCTCAGGCTCCAGAGGACCTATGGAAGGATGTCCTCCTGTGGCAGCCTTCCGTTTAGAGACAACTGTAACTCTGGTAGCTGCACACTGCCCGGCACAGGTTCATATCTGTAGAGCATTTTGCCTTAGGATGACTCACATCCTGAGTCTGACCCTGGTTAAATGACATTCAGTCATTCAGAAGTCACAGCCCCATGCTTGGCAGGCACTGTACTGCCGGACTGCATTCCCAGCCTTGTGACGTGTAGGTAAGATTTTGGGCTTCATGCTTTTTTTAATATATAGGAGTTTTGTTTATGTGTGTGCGTGTTCTGTGTAGGTGTGTGCATGTGGATGCAGGAGCTCACAGAGGCTAGAACAGGGTGTCAAATCCCTTGGAAGTAAAAGTTATGAAAGTTATGGGTGCTAGGAATTAAACTTGGGTCCTTTGGAAGAGCATTAGGTGTGTTTAACCACTAAGCCCATTTCCCAGGTCTTATACTTTTTTTTGTTTGTTTGTTTGTTTTTGTTTTTCAAGACATGGTTTCACTGTGTAGCTCTGGCTATCCTTAGTGTCCTTGTAAAAGGTGCCCAGAGCATGACCTTTCTTGCCATTCAATAATGCAGTGAAAAATGTACCATTGATGTCCAGACACCAAGGCTGCCACGTACGTAGCCTACACATACAGACAAACATACACATAAATAAAAAGTACATGTTTTTAAAAGATATACCCTAGTCAAAATGGCCTAGAAGGAAAAAATACCATGTGTATGTGTGTGCAACCGTGTGTGTGTGTGTGTGTGTGTGTGTGTGTGTGTGTGTGTGTATTTTGATCTCTTTACTGAGGTTGGACCAGCATGTATATTTGAACAGTTATTTGTGTGTTAGTATGAAATTGCATTGTGTTAAGTAACATTAGTATTTCAGCTCTTAGAGTTGGGGGCTGCCTGTTGATTCTTCTGTATCTTTCTGCAAGCTTTTCTGCCTGTTCTTAGAGTCCCTAAGGATTTATTAGCTAAATCATTTTCAGGAAAGGAGAAATGAGAAAAGACATAGGCTTGAATGCCTCCTCTGTGTCCTGTGTCTTTTTAAGCAAGCCACTGAAACTCTCAGGACCTTAGTTCCTTCCTCTTTCTTTTACTTTCTTTCTCTCTCTCTTCCTCTTTCTTTCTTCTATTCATTCATTCATTTATTCATTCATCATTCATTCAAGTCAGGATCTTCCTGTGTAGCTGTGGCTGGTCTGGAAATCACTTATGTAGCCCAGGTTGGCTACATTATAGGTATGAGGCACCGTACCCAGCTAGTTCTTTCTTTAAATAAGTAGCTGAGGGCCTGGGGATACAACTTGATTAATAGAGTACGTGCCTAGCATGCATGAGGTCCTAGATTCTGTGCTCAGCACTATACAGACCAGGACCTTGCAGTCTATGACTTTAACCCCAGTAATCTCAGTACTGCGGAGGAGGAGGCAGAGTCAGATAGATGTTCAGGGATAGGCCTCTAATATCAGCACTCAGGAGACAGAGGAAGGCAGATCTCTGAGTTTGAGACCAGCCTGGCATACATAAAGAGTTCTAAGCCAGCCAAGGCTACATAGTAAGACCCTGTCTTAAAAACAAAAGTACAAGTGGGAGAGAATTGCTGTCCCTCTAAGGCTGTGATAGGGCCACTTATATACTTGCCATTTGTTGGCTGTATACTTGAAAATTTGTATTGTCTCCTCTGAATCCTGCTACACAGTGTTCACTAGCACAGCACTCCCAGGTACCACGCCCTGGTATTTCTTTATTTTCCCATAGGCCATTTGCCTCTATGCAGCTAGGTATTTATTGTCCTTCCACCTGCTTTACTTTCTACCTTTTGAATAATAATATATGCTCTTTCTGAAGTTTTGGATCTTCTTTTTGTTTTTTGTTTTGTTTTTGAGACAGGGTTTCTCTGTGTAGCCTTGGCTGTCCTGGAACTCACTCTGAAGACCAGGCTGGCCTCGAACTCAGAAATCCGTCTGAGTTCCACCACTGCCCTGCGGGTCTTTCTTTTTTTCTTTTTTCTTTTTTTAAATTTACTTATTATTATAAATAAGTACACTGTAGCTGTCTTCAGACGCACCAGAAGAGGGTGTCAGATCTCATTACCAGTGCTTGTGAGCCACCATTTGGTTGCTGGGATTTGAGCTCAGGACCTTTGGAAGAGCAGTCATTACTCTTAACCACCGAGCCATCTCACCAGCCCCGGGTCTTTCTTTTTTTTAAGACAAAGTTTCTCCATGTAGTCCAGGCTATCCTGGAACTTGCTGTGTAGACTATACTGGCCTCAAACTCAACATAGATCCAACTGCCTCTGCTTCTCTGGGATTAAAGGTGTGTGCCAATACTACCCCTTGTTCTTGGTCTTTTAAAAATGCTATATATATAATATAATGTAATGTACCTTAGTCTCAGCTCTTGGGAGGCAGAGGCAGGCAGATCTATATGAGGTTGAGGCCAGCCTGGTCTAAAGAGTGAGGTCTAGGATAGCCAGGGCTAAATAGAGAAATCCTGTCTTAAAAAAAAAAAAAAAAAAAAAAAAACCATAAGAATATAAGTTGTTTTTGTTTCTTTGTTTTTCTGTTTATTTATGTCTGTATCTAAGTTAGGACAACTTGTGGGAGACAGTTCATCCACAATATGGGTTTTGGGGATTGAATCATGGTTGTCAGGCTTGATGACAAAGGGGTTTAACTGCTAAGCCACCCTATGGCCCAGTATCACCAACCATACTGTTTGCAGTACTACAGGAAATTTGTAATTACAATTGGTTGCTGTGATAAGAGTTAGGGAATCTTTTTTTTTTTTTTTAAGATTTATTTATTTATTTGTTATATGTAAGTATACTGAAGCTGTCTTCAGACACACCAGAAGAGGGCATCCAACCTTATTACAGATGGTTGTGAGCAACCATGTGGTTGCTGGAATTTGAACTCAGAACCTCTGGAAGAGCAGCTGGGATTTGAACTCAGAACCTCTGGAGCAGTCAGTCAGTGCAGTCAGTGCTCTTACCTGCTGAGTCATCTCTCCAGCCCCCTGAGTTAGGGAATCTTAACTCCTAGGCAAAAGATAACTGTGATTTCTCATTATATAATGGGTTTGTTTCCATAGTAAGTGGTTTTAAACAGTGGTGGACCAGCTTCAGCATGACTGTGTCTTTCCTTGCTTGTTTCCCATCAGACATTCACTGTTTGGAAATGTATCCTTAAATAACAGGAAGTGTACTACTAGCTATCTAATTTTTGTAGCATTATGAAGTTGTCTTGTAAGCTCGAAACAGCTGTAATTTGCATGATTTGGTCCTATCTCACATGTGGAGACTGAGATCTTTTCTGGCATTCACAGTGCAACGTATGAGTTATTTGAGTGTGATCATTGCTTTCATACCTGAACCAGTTTTCCACTTGAGATAGCAGTAGCGCAGGCTATCCTCAAACTCACTGTGTAGCTAGAGATAACTTGGACTTGTACTTCCTGTGTGTGTGTACGCTTGTGAAAGCCAGAGGTCCCTGAAGATTGTCTTCCTCAATCGTAGTATATGTATATATGTATGTATGTGGATATGTGCCCTCGGATTATGGAAGAGGTCATTGGATCTCTGGAGCTGGACTTAGAGACAGTTAGGAGCTGCCTGACATAGTTGCTGAGAACAGAGGTGCCTGTGCCAGACCAAAATGACCCTAACCACAGAGCCAGAGCCATCTCTCCTCAACCTTTCCAGTGCTGTGCAGTGCTGGGGGTCAAGACAAGACCTCATTGCCGGGCGGTGGTGACACATGCCTTTAATCCCAGCACTTGGGAGGCAGAGGCAAGTAGGTTTCTGAGTTCCAGGTCAGCCTGGTCTACAAAGTGAGTGCCAGGACTATACAGAGAAACCCTGTCTCGAAAAACCAAAAAAAAAAAAAAAAAAAAAAAAAAAAAAAAAAAAAAAAAAAAAAAAGACTGGGCCTAATAACTGCCCAGCAAGCCCTCTTCCCACTGAGCTGCATCCGCAGCCCAGTTTCCTGTTCTCATAACATAGCACTAGACAGGACTAGAACTTGCTTGAACACAGAGATCTGTTTGCCTCTGCTTCTCAAGTACTGGTGTTTTAGGCAGGGCCTCACCCTTTGCTTCCAGGGGGCTTGATGACCCAAGTTTGAGCCCCAGAACCTTTGTAAAAGAAGTTGGGTACAGTGGTACATGTCCATGATCTCAACACTCCTGAGGCAGAATGGCAGGTCAGAGAATCTCCGACCTAGAAGCTTACAGGCTAACAAATGTGGAGTACAGAGTGTGACACATAAATTGGAGATTCTGCCTCAAAACAAGATGGGGCGCAATGCAAACATATTAGTAGAAAATTCCAGAACTGACTGGTTTGCAAGTCACATATTGTACATCATTTGGGTCAGTTGTTGTACGTCTGAGTAGGAATGGGGTCAGTGTTTTCCCCCATTCGGAACAGCACAGTTTGACCTCAACCCTTTCCTTTTTGTCCCACCTAAGAGTTGAAGCACCCTTGTGTTAGTGTATCCACACTGTATGTGCTACTTGCTTGTTAGTCACATGGTTACCATCTGTTCACTGAAACACCCAACTGCTGGTGCTTGTCTTCAAAAAAACCATGTCTAACTTTAGTGTGAGGCCTGAATCTAAGAGTAGTGATCCTGGCGATTTGAAATGCCAAGAAGAAGCTGTAAAGAGGTCCCATTCAGTGAAAAGGTAGAAACTTTCAATTTCATAAAGAAAGGAAAAACTGCTGATGTCAGTAAGTTCTGTGGCAAGGAAGCATTAAACCCTATCCATTTTTCTATGAAAAAACCATAAAGATTAATTGTATATACTAGGTACAGTTAAAGAGTAACAATAATCACACTATGCTAAATAAATATAGAAAACAAAACGAAAACATCCATCTAGCTTTAATCCCAGCACTTTGGAGGTTGAAGTAGGTTACCCAAGAGCACCAAGGCCATTGTGGATTGAGTGAGACTTCTCAAAAAAAAGAGGTGGGGAGAGAAGGAGAGGAGGGGGGAGAGGGAAAGAGAGAGAATATGAAAGAATTTGAGAGAATGGTGTGTGGAGGTGGGGCTTGGGGTAATTGGAGAGGTGGTGCAGCCAGTTAAGGGCATTGGCTGCTCTTTCAAAGGATCTGGATTAAATTCCCAATACCCATACGGCAGCTCACAACTGTCTGTAAATCCTATTCCAGGGGATGACACCTTCACACAGTTATAGATGCAGGCAAAACACCAGTGTACATAAAATACCAATTAATACTTTTTTTTTCCAAGACAGGGTTTCTCTCTATAACCCTGGCTGTCCTGGGGAGTGGGGAGAGGGAAGTATAGCCAGGCTATACTTTAATTCCAGCTTTCAGGAGGCAGAGGCAGGCAACTCTCTGTAGCCCTGGCCTAGAATTTGCTGTGTAGACCTGGCCGGCCTCGAACTCAGAAATCCACCTGCTTCTGCCTCCCAAGTGCTGGGATTAAAGGTGTGTACTACCCACCCAACTGATATAAAGTACTTCTGTATTAACATTAGCCAACAAGTTTACTGACTAGTTAAATGATTCAGACAATTTAACATGCTCAATGCAAGAAATCAGGGTACTTGTTCCTGGAGATAATGGCTGTAGCAGGAGAAAGAACATTTCTTCTAGTGGTTTGTGCTATAGCTCAGTAGTAGAGTACAGAATACAAGTGTCTGGGCTCAATCCACATAAGAGAAATAGGAGACTGGAGAGATGAATCAGAAATTACGGGTACTTGCTACATAGTTGGGAAGACTGGAGTTCAAATCTCATGTAACAAGCCTCACATTTAGTATATCTGAGGAGGGTAGAGACAAAGCTGTTACTGTCACTTGCTGACTTCCAGCCTCCCTGAGAAAATACAGCCCAGATTCAGGGAGAGATTTTCAGGGAGAGAGTACCAGAGGAGGACACCCAGTGCCCTCTTGTGGCCTCTGCACACACAAACGCACACACATACAAAAGTAGTCTTTCAAAGTTTTCTTTTCTTTTCTCTCTTTCTTTCTTTCTTTCTTTCTTTCTTTCTTTTTTTTTTTTTTTTGGTTTTTGTTTGTTTGTTTGTTTGTTTGTTTTTTCGAGACAGGGTTTCTCTGTATAGACCTGGTTGTCCTGGAACTGACTCTGTAGACCAGATGCTGGGATTAAAGGTGTATACTACTACTGCCTGGCGGGAAGAGATTTTTTTTTAAATAGATTATGCTCACATACTAGAGCAGTAGTATTTGTGGGACTCTTATACAGTTAACAGTGTATTACCCTGTGCTATTGATAAAAGTGGCAAAGCTCTTGCCTAGCCTCCTGAAGCCCTGCCTCTGATCCTCAGTATTGAAGAAAAAGAAAAGCAGTAAGTTCTTTTTATATAAGCCATTAAACTGAGACATGTTAGTTTTTTCCTTTTTTTAAAAGTTTTATTGTATTATGATAAGAAAAGTTACATGATTTCAATTTATCTGAATTTGTTAACATTTAAAAACATATTTTAAGTAACTAGAATTAAATCACATTCTTGTTTCCTTTTGTACTCCAACTCCTCCCAGAGACCCCCTCTTCAATACCTACAATATCTTTTTTGTCATATTCTTTAAAATTTATAAAATATTATAACAATAAAAATGAGTATTATAAAAGTTGTTTGATATAAAACAACTATCATTTTAGCAGTCTTATGTAGATGCCTGTCTACAGCAATATTGAAAATACATACGTTTTTCTCAATATAAATTTTAAATAGCTCCAAATGTATTAACTGTATATTTCAAAATAATATATCACTACTACTATTTTCTTAAATGAACATAAATATATACAGTGTTTTTGTTTGTTTGTTTTGTATTTAGTAGAGCTTAAAAATCTTGGCTCTTACTTTGATAACTTGATACAAGAGTTACAAACGTCAAGCAAAACATTCAGTCTTACTCTTTGTTGTTCTCTTACAAACCCCCTAAATTTGTCTACATTTCTTTTGGGTATATAAATACTTTTAAAATATTTAAGCTGTTCTGAAAACCACAGTATAGTGTAGAAACATGAAATAATACTACTAATAGGCTGAGATAGGAGAAGCAAGATTTCAAGACCCTTATGTTTTACACAGCCAGACACTGTCACAAACAAGCTGAAAGTGTATATAGATTGTACAATATTGGACCTATTTCTCCAGTTACCAAATTAGACCATTGGATGACAATCAACAAATTTCTAATTCCTCATATTTTTGGATTTCAATCTATTAAGATGTGTTGGTAATATTAGTTTTAATATTAAGATATTAAGAAAAGGTAATTGTCACTTCCTGTTGTTTTGTTGTAAGAGGTGGAATTAGATTTGTGTGGCTTTGTTGAAAGATTACTTTTTTGCTTCTTCTAGGGTGTAGTTTTGTTCCTTGTGTTGATGTTTTCCATCTATTATACTTTGTAGGGCTGGATTTGTAGAAAGATATTGTGTAAATTTGGTTTTGTCATGGAATATCTTGTTTTCTCCATCTATGGTAATTGAGAGTTTTGCTGGGTATAGTAGCCTGGGCTGGCATTTGTGTTCTTGTAGGGTCTGTATGACATCTGCCCAGGATCTTCTAGCTTTCATAGTCTCTGGTGAGAAGTCTGGCGTAATTCTGATAGGCCTGCCTTTATATGTTACTTGACCTTTTTCCCTTACTGCTTTTAAAATTCGTCCTTTGTTTAGTGCATTTGGTGTTTTGATTATTATGTGACAAGAGGAATTTCTTTTCTGGTCCAGTCTATTTAGAGTTCTGTAGGCTTCTTGTATGTTCATGGGCATCTCTTTCTTTAGGTTAGGGAAGTTTTCTTCTATAATTTTGTTGAAGATACTTACTGTCCCATTACATTGGGAGTCTTCACTCTCTTCTATACCTATTATCCTTAGGTTTGGTCTTCTCAGTGCGTCCTGGATTTCCTGGATGTTTTGGGTTAGGAGCTTTTTGCTTTTTGCATTTGACTGTTGTGTCAATGTTTTCTATGGTGTCTTCTGTCCCTGAGATTCTCTCTTCTATCTCTTGTATTCTGTTGGTGATGCTTGCATCTACGACTCCTGATTTCTTTCCTAGGTTTTGTATCTCCAGGGTTGTCTCTCTTTCTGATTTCTTTATTGTTTCTATTTCAATTTTTAGATTCTGGATGGTTTTTGCTCATTTCCTTTACCTGTTTGATTGGATTTTCTTGTAGTTCTTTAAGGGATTTTTGTGTTTCCTTTTGAAGGGCTTCTAGCTGTTTACCTATGTTCTCCTGTATTTCATTGAGGGTGCTATTTATGTCTTTCTTAAAGTCCTGTATCATCATCATGAGAAGTGATTTTATATCTGAATCTTGCTTTTCTGGTGTGATGATGTGTCCAGGACTTGCAATGGTGGGAGTATTGCCAAGTAACCTTGGTTTGTGTTGCTTATATTCTTACACTTGCCCTGCATCATCTGGTTATTTCTACTGCTACCTGCCCTTGCTAAATCTGACTGGAGCCTGTCCTTCCTGTGATCCTGGTTGTGCCAGAACTCCTCAGAGTCAAGCTGTCTCTGTGAGTCAAGCTGTCTCTGTGATCCTGTGATTCTGGGATCCTGTGACCCTGGGCTTGTTAGAGCGCCTGGGAGTGGAGCTTCCTCTGGGTGTTGTGGGACTGGCTGTGGAGCTTGCGCCCAAGGTCTGCTCAGACAGACTGGAAGAAACCTGAGCCCCTGGGCTGGCGGAGTTACTGTGTGCCTGGTCCCGCTGGTCCCAGTTACTCCCCGTGTTGGGACAGATGTTGTGTCCTCCTCACCACTGATCCTGGGCGTGTTAGCGCTGATGTGTTAGTTTTAATATTCCACTCTAAAATATCTGAACATTAAGGTGAACGCTTCAGGTTTTGGTTTAAATTGGCAAAGCCCTGAGAACAGAGTTCGTATTTTTAGTTTTCACATAAAAGGATCTTGCTTTAGATGTAGAAACAGACTGTTCCTCTGGTGCCTCCGGGACAAGGAAGTGGATTAGAAGAAGAAGGTTGCCATTTCTGTACTTGTGGGGCTCTTTTTTTTTTTTTTTTTTTTTTTTTTTTTTTTTTTTTTTTTTTTTTTTTTTTTTTTTTGAGACAGGGTTTCTCTATGTAGCTCTGGCTGTCCTGGAACTCACTCTGTAGACCAGGCTGGCCTTGAACTCAGAAATCCGTCTGCCTCTGCCTCCCAAGTGCTGGGATTAAAGGTGTGTGCCACCACTGCCCAGCAACTTGTGGGGCTCTTGAAATTAGTTGAAGGGAAGACTGGCAAGATCAGCTGCTTTGCTCTTGATACTGCCAGTTGTTCTTGATACTTACTGCTAGTTCTTGATACTTGCTAGTTACAAACAATGTATAAGTTTGTTTCTTTAAGGAATCAAATCCTGGCCGTAAGCATCATTATCAGAAGCACACATAATAGAATTACTTGTCTCTTTCCTAACCTCCACAGCTACATGAGGCCATTAAATTTGACCCTTGCAAAGATGAGCTTAGGTCAGCTGAGCCCATGAGGCAGAGTTTGAGAGCTTGCTGTGCATATGCCCATTTTTACCAAACAAACTGCTGATCATATACTACAGTGAGATTGCTGTCTCAGATAGTAACTTCATTAGGAAAGCACTGACATAAGTTAAATGTTTAGTGTATTATTTCCAAATGTAAAAATTTAGAGTGAACTGGGCAGTGGTGCGCATGCCTTTAATCCCAGCACTTAGGAGGCAGAGGCAGGCAGATTTCTGAGTTCGAGGCCAGACTGGTCTACAGTGTGAGTTTAAAGAGAGTGATTTACATAGGTCTGTGTGTGCCTTTGTGACCCATGGAGACCAGAGGGCTTTGGGTTCCCCGGAGCTAGAGTTACTGGTAGTTGTGGCTGTTGGATACTAATCTGGGTCCTTTGCAAGAGGGTAAGTGCTTAGCCACTGACCCATTTTTCCTAGCTCTGGTGTGGTGTCTTTATGACTTAGGCCTTTTGTAATCACTTGCACCTTTTTTATATCAAGATGTCCGTGAATTTCGGATGTTCCTGTAGAGTGCTGGCATTTACAGGAATGTTCTAGCATGCCCTTTCTGTTTATGAAGTTGGGTGAAATTGAACCCTGCATGGTAGACAAGCCCACTGTCAGTCAAGCTGCATCCCTATCTCTGCACGTTTTAAGGAAACCAGTAGTGGAGCTGGTTTTGTCCTTAAGGAGCAAGTCCATTCCTTTGATGTTGGCATTGTTGCCTAACTTCAAGGATGTAAGCTAAAGAGGCAAAGAAACTTTAGCAAGCAGGAAAGGTGAGAGAGCAGGGTATTAAATGGCTCCATCAAAGGCCTCTTTAAGGCTGATTTCCAGCATTCTGACTCAGTGGCCCTGTTAAGTCTTGCCTATCACAGTACAGTTTCATTTGCTGTGAAACAATGTGAGGTGAAATTGGTTACATTGTTCAGCTTCTGTTACAAGTTCACACACTTGTTTCCTAACCAACTATGTGTCCTATCCATCCCCACCCCAACCCTAGTCTTGTTTTTTGGGTTGTTTGTTTGTTTGTTTTTTGTTTTGTTTTGTTTTGAGACAGGGTTTCTCTGCCTTGGAACTCACTCTGTAGACCAGTTTGGCCTCAAACTCGTAGAGATCCTACTGCTGCTGCCTCATGAGTAGAGACTAAAAGCAAGAGCCACCAACAGTTGGCCAAAAAAAAAAAAAAAGGTTATTAAAAGATAGCAACCGTAAAGTGAAGGCTGTGTGGGACTGAGGGTGGCTTTACCTGTAGAAAGCTGCGTAGAAGCATAGCACTGTTAAGGAGTGTCCTGGTCTAAAACTGTTCATTCACATAGACGCCAATTGAGATAACTTAAGACCCCAGTCTGTGGATGCGTTCCTTGCGCATAAATATTTCTTGAGTGAGTGCTGTGGCTGAAGCTGTGGGGAGGTGTTGAGGTCAGTTGTGTCTAAGAAAGAAGGCCTCCAAAGATGGAGTCCTTTGGAGGAGAGGCAGGGTCAATTTGAATTTTGTGAATAAATTGAAAGGCAGACTTGAAAAGCATACATTGGTGGTGGATTGTTGAGGGTAGAAGGAAGTCTCTCTTTTCCCTAGTGCTTTCAAGTGCATCCATGTTCAGAGGCTGTAGAGCTGCGAAGGGCTTGCACCTTGTGGTATTTGAATTTCAGAGGCTGGGTGTGATGGCACACACCCATAATCCCAGGATTTGGGAGGTAGAGGCAGAAAGGTCAGAGTTCACAGTTGTGACCTGTATATCAGGTTCCAAACCAACCTGGGCGGCAGAACTTCTGCCTCAAACAAACACACACTCATTTTAACCAATACTTCATTCCAAGGAAGACTCAGACAGGATGAAGGGCAGACTAGCATCTTTAAAGGACATGGGTTACCTTCACACCAGCACAATCTGAAGGACAAATCTAATCTACTATAAAGTAGATTATATTACTTTGAGTTTTCTGTGGCTGTTGTACACAGTTCACTAAGAATAAGGCTGATACCCCTCCCATCCCTGCCCAGGCCCACTTCTCTTTTTAAAGATGTGGATCTGACAGATGTGGATCTGACCTAGCTCTAGGTGATTAAGCCAGAGTTTGTGCATAGTACTTCTAGCTTTCGAGGGCTGGCTGCAAGCACCTCTATTTTTCCTCCTACTTGGCTCCTACAAACAAGGTTTAGATAAGAAGAAACAGGTCTCACAGTCTGTTGTGCAGCTTTACTCCAGGGTAGCTTAGAAACGTCTTCAAACCAGCCAGCAAGATAGCTAGGTGGGATGAAAGTATGTGACTGCCAAGCCTGATGACCGGAGATCCATCTCTAGAACCCACATGATGGAAAGAGAACCAACTCTTACAAATTGTCCTCTGACCTCCACACATGCACAGCTCCCTCCACACATATTTCTCTCCCTCTTTCCCTCCCTCCCTCCCTCCCTCCCTCCCTCCC
>NW_022196905.1:58598215-58602701 GCF_008632895.1 Mastomys coucha | reverse complement strand
CCCCCTCTCTCCTTCCCCCCTCACTCTGTGTGAGTGTGTGTGTGTGTGTGTGTGTGTGTGTGCGCGCACGCGCGTACGTACATGAGTACAGGTACCACATAGTTTAGAAGAGAGTGTCAGCTCCCCTGGAGCAGGAGTTACAGTTGTGAGCCAGAGCCAACATGGGTACTAGGGATTGACTAGAGTCCTCTGCAAGAGCAATACCTTTCTCTCCAGCCCCTCAAATAAAAAAAATTTAGAAAGGTTTTCCAAATCCCCACACTGGGATGGAATTATTTCCCAAAGCTCTATAGCAGCTCCTATAGTTGTGCTGTTATTCATTTATTTACTCAGAACTATGTTATAGACATTTTTGGTCTACCAGTTTGGCTTTTAGAACATTCCAATGAATATTCTTCTTTTATCTATCTGTGTGTGTGTATGTGTGTGTGTGTGTGTGTGTGTGTTTGTTTTTGAGATAGACTTTCCATGTATAGATATCTATGGCTATCCTAGAACATGCTCTGTAGACCAAGCTGGCCTAGAACTCAGTGGTCTGCCTGCCTCCTGAATGTCTGGGTGCACACCCCACTGCCTAGGCAAAGTTGCTATTTTCATACTTGTTTTTCAGAGTTCTCTATAAACCAAAGAAATTGGCCCTGATAGAGATTGCAGGTGTTTGTTTTCAAAGGTTGTCTTTTCATTTTACTCTGTGTTTTTGGCTTATGAATTATTGGCTGTCAGAGTTGTTCATGATTTTGTTTGCTTGTCCTTCCACATGTTCCCAGTCATCATGTAGCTTTACATATGTCAGTCTGTGGACACTGTTGTGGTCTTTTGAACTTTCAATCACTTGTACATCTAGAATTTATTTTGCTATGAGGGTTGTAGATAGGAAGCCAGCTTTTCTAACACTGTTTATGGGATAATTCATCATTTTCATATGCATCATTAGCAATGATCTATTCAAAGAGCATCATGCCCACAAAGTCCCTCTCCTCCCTATTCCCTCCCCGCATCCCTCCTTTGTATACTGGGGATTGAGTTTAAACCTTACTGCATACTATGTAAACACATGCTCTACCATTGACTAAAGATCACTGTTTAATTTTTGACACTGGGTCTTGCTAAGCTGCTTAGACCAACCTTAGAAGTGTCTTTGTATCCTGTCTCAAGCAGACCTTGAACTTCCATTCCTCCAGCTTTGCATCCCAGGTAGCTGGGGTAGCAGCATTCATTGCTAGGCTTGGCCAGACTTCCTTTATGCATTCTGGTTTCTTTCCTCCCAGCATTCCATGGCACAGACCTAGTGGGTTTTGTTTCTGTTTTTGTTTTCCAAAGTAAACTAGGGCAAATCTACCTTAGTGGGCTCCACATTGCTCTTTGGATAAAGACCTGATCCTCAGTGTAACCCGAAGACCCTCTTCGGCCTGACTCCTGTTGTCCTTCTTCCTTCTGTTCCCAATTTTATTTGAAGTTAACCTTCCTCCCTGCTTGTGGGTTTTTTTTTTTAAGATTTATTTATTATTATTGTAATGAGTACACTGTAGCTGTCTTCAGACACACCAGAAAAGGGCATCAGATTTCATTACGGGTGGTTGTGAGCCACCATGTGGTTGCTGGGATTTGAACTCACAACCTTCAGAAGAGCAGTCAGTGCTCTTACTCGCTGAGCCATCTCACCAGCCCCCCTGCTTGTGTTCTGAACTAAAAACTCCTCTGGGCAGCAAAATGAGTCAACTTCAATATTCACTTGATTTCCCATCACTCAGGGAAGTTTTTAAAAAGTGCCTGATGGCATTTGGAAAGATGGCTCAGAGGTCCTAGGTTCAATTCCCAGCACCTGCAGGGTAGCTCACAACCATTTATAACTGTAGTCTTATAGGATCCAATGCTTTCTTTTGGTATGAAGATACACAAGCAGACAAAACTATATATACATTAAATAAATAGATAAATAAATTAATAAATAACATTTTTAAAAATTGCCTCAGCTTAAAACGTACTGTTGTATTCAATAAGATTTACGCTAGGTGGTGGTGGCACATGCCTTTAATCCAGCACTTGAGAGGAAGAGGCAGGTGGATTTCTGAGTTCGAGGCCAGCCTGGTTTACATAGAGTGAGTTCCTGGACAGCCAGGGCTACACAGAGAAACCCTGTCTCAAAAAACCAAAACCAAAACCAAAAACAAACCAACAACAACAAAAAAATAAGATTTACTTTACTCTGTGTGTGTGTGTGTGTGTGTGTGTGTGTGTGTGTGTGTGTGTGTGTGAATATATGCACTTGAGTTCAGGTGCTCATGGAAAACAGAAACATCAGAACCCTCTGGAACTGGAATGCCAGACTATTTGAGCTGCTCGGGTGGGGTCCTTGGAATCCTCCTTGTGCAAGTGCAGTTTATGCTCGTGAGTGCTTAGTCATTGCTCTGGCCTGTTATATGCCTTTTATTCAGTTTCTAAAAATTGTTTTAGACAGAAGGATAAATCTGGCTGCTAGTACTCCATCCTAGAATCTCGTTTCTTTTTGGGTTTTTGTTTTTTAATATAACAATGTATCTCTGTTGTCATTAATAAAAAAAAGTAGGTTTCTTCATGTATATGAATGTTTTGCCTATATGTATGTGTACATATATATATATATATATAGGTATATATACACATGTGCATATATATATATAGGTATATATACATATATACCTATATATATATATGCACATGTGTATATAATATATATGTATACTTGTATATGTGTATATGTATACCTCGTGCATGCCTGGTCAAAAGAGAGCATTAGCTCCCCAGGAACTGGGTTTACAGATGGTTTTGAGCTACTGTATGGATGCTGAGAATCAAACCCTGATCCTCTGCAAAAGCAACAAGTGCTCTTAAATGCTGAGCCATCCCTCCTACCCCTATTGTCATTAATTTAATTCCTTAAACGTTGATATTTTTATAAACCTCATTTTCTTTCAGGTTTTTTCATTTTCTTTAAAAATTGTTATGTGTGTGTATCTGCATGGGTTTATGTGTATCCTATGCATGCAGAAGCCTTCAGAGCCTAGAAGAGGGTGTTGGATACCCTGGGGTTGGAGTTACAAGCAGTAGTGTGGGTGCTTGGAATTACACTCAGGTCCTCTAGAAGAGTGGCAAGTGCTCCTAACTACTGAGCGTTCTCTCTCTCTCTCTCTCTCTCTCTCTCTCTCTCTCTCTCTCTCTCTCTCTCTCTCTTTGGTTTTTCTGAGACAGGGTTTCTCTGTGTAGCCCTGGCTGTCCTGGAACTCACTCTGTAGACCAGGCTGACCTCGAACTCAGAGATCCACCTGCCTCTGCCTCCCAAGTGCTGGGATTATAGGCGTGTGCCACCACTGCCCTGCTGAGCTATGAGCTCTCTCTCTCTTTACCCCCTACTCCCTCTTTTTTTTTTTTTTGCAAAGACTCTGTAGCCTAGGCTACCTTCAGACTTGCTCTGTAGTTCAGGCTGGTTTCAAATTTCTGCTGCCTCCTAATTTCTGAGATCATACATGTGCCATCATGCTCAGCCAATCTTCTTTTTTGTTAGCATAACGGTTGCTTTAAATTTTTAAATTTTATTTCAGTAGAAAATAGAGTTTAGGAATTACGTAACTAAGTAGAATAGGCAGGGCCAGTTAGAGCATCCAAAGACACTTTACAGAAGGTTAGGTTGGTGGCAGGAGGGGTCCGTAGCTTGTATAGGCTCATGAATCATATGGTAAAGTTGTAATTATTGCATATTAGTAAGGCATATGCCATTAATAGATATACTACTTATAGTTTATGCAGTATATGAATTTTTTGTAACTGTAGAGAAAATCATCAGTACTTTTAACTATCTTTTTCTTTATTCCTAGGTTTAAATAGTTGAATAAAGTCAAGCTGGTAACCATGGCTGAAGGAGGATTTGATCCCTTTGAATGTATTTGCTCTCACGAACATGCTATGAGAAGACTCATCAATCTGGTGAGATAAACAGATGAGTCCAGTTCCCAGCTGATCTGGATTCTTCCTGGTTCTGTGAGATCAGTGTTTCTCTTAGTTATGTTTCTACTGCAGTGATGGTCATGACCAAACTAGGGGAGGAAAGGGATTATTTCAGCTTTCCCTCATGAAGTCGAGGCAAGAACTGAAGGAGAGGCCACCCTTGTACCTCACATCTTGCTTATTAGCCTGCTTGCCTAACAACCCAGGACCACCAGCCCAGGGGCAGCACCACCATGGCAGCCTGGGCCCTCCCACATCAATCATCAATCACGAAAGTGCCCCACAGACTTACCTTCAGGCTGATGTAATAAAGACATGTTCTCTGTTGGGGTTCCCTCTTCCCAGATGAGCATAACTTGTGTGTAATAGACAAAAAACTAGCCAGCACCAAGGTTAATAGAGGATTTTCTCCAGATAGTCACTAAAATATTTGACAGTGGGGGCTGGTGAGATGGCTCAGTGGGGAAGAGCACTGACTGCTCTTCGGAAGGTCATGAGTTCAAAT
>NW_022196905.1:58594359-58597965 GCF_008632895.1 Mastomys coucha | reverse complement strand
TGGTGCGTCTGAAGACAGCTACAGTGTACTTACATATAATAAATAAATAAATCTTAAAAAAAAAAATATTTGACAATGGAGACTCTATGGTCAGCTAAGACAATGATAAAACACTTGCCAGCACTTGTTATATTAGAGCTGAAAACCAATTATTCTCTTTATTTCTGTAGATTTCTTTTAAGGACATTGGCCATCCTGCAGTGTTAATCATAGTCACGTTGAGCCTGTTGTATTCATGCTGGAATAGATCATTGTTTTTAGTTAGGTGGAACTTGCCTACCAAGCTACTATAAAACCAAAGCTCCTTTCTTTTGTTTTCTTTTTTTTTTTTTTTAAGATTTATTTTTATTTTATTTTATGTGTATGAGTACACTGTAGCTGTACAGATGGCCGTGAGCTATCGTGTGTGGCTGCTGTTGAACTCAGGACCTCTGCCGGCCCTGCTTGCTCCAGCTTAATTTACACTGCAGCTGTGTACAGACGCACCAGAAGAGGTCATCTGATCTCATTATGGTGGTTGTGAGCCATCATGTGGTTGCTGGGATCCGAACTCAGGACCTTTGGAAGAGCAATCAGTGCTCTTACCCGATGAGCCATCTCGCCAGCCCAAAGCTCCTTTCTGATATACACAGTTCAGTCTTTCTCCAACATAAATCACCACAGTAGGAACCTCTGTAGAAAGCATTTCTAGTTGTAGGAAGTTGTTTCACAATGGTATAACAAAATTACTTTTTTGATCTGGGCAGTGGTGGTACACCACCATTAATCTCATCATCCAGGAGTCAAAAGCTGGCCTGGAACTTGATCTGTAGACCATGCTGAACCAAAGCTCACAGAGGTCCACCTGCCTCTGCCTTCTGAGTGATGGAATTAAAGACATATGCCACCATGGCCTGGCTCCAAAGGCAGATTTTTGATCAAGTAATTTGGATAGTCTTATTGATGTGTTATAGTATGATTTAACTTAGAGCATTTTAAGACTCTCCTAGTTCCTAAGCTTAAAATTAATACTGTTTATACTAGTGTGTGTACTTTTTACAGAAAATTGAACACTATTAATAATAAAGTATTTTTTAAAAAGTATTTAGGGATCATACCCAGGGCCTTAACTTGAGGATGGGAAAGGCCTTCCTGGCTTATAGGTGGCTTTGGCTGAGGCGCCATCTCTGTGGAGCTGCTTAAGGAGGCTAGAGAGGAGATGCTGCCACTGTGCAGCTCCTACAGTGGTATTTTACAAGAGCTTTAGGCTGAAGCAAGGAAGGAGATGAACCACCTTGGACAGCTCTTGTAGGGCAGCCATTATGGCTGAAGGCTGAGATGTGTCACAGTGCTATCAGGACTGCCATTTCTGACAGCTACTGTGTCTTAGGTGGGGGCAGGAAGGAGGGACCTGCTGCCATTTAGATGGATTTTGAGGTTTACAGCTTAGGGACTCCAGTCATAATTTTATAAATAAAACATGGACATGGGCTAGAGATGGGGCTCAGTGATTGTGTATTTATTGTTCTTCCAGAAGACCCAGGTTCATTATCAGGTTGGGAGGCAATCATGACCACTTGTAATTGTAGCTACAGTAGTTCTAACACCCTTTTCTGGTTTCCACAGGCACCTACATTCATGTGCATACACCTGTATACAGACACACATGCATGCATTTTAAAAAATAAACTCACTGTAGACTGCCTGATTGAAGACAATAATCAACAGAATGCTGCCTGTAAGAAACTCAGCTCACCTGTGAGGACACAAAAGTAGAAGAATAAAGAATGATATATCAAGCAAATGGAATCCAGAAGCAAGCAGGAGTAGATTAAGTATAAACAGACTTAAAGACAAAATATGTCACACAAAGGAGGTTATTATGTATTGATAATAAGACAGTTTGTCAAAATGATGAATTTGTACGAACTGAGTTGGAACACCTAGCTTTATGAAGCAAGCACTGGTAGAAAAAAGGGAGTCTCAGGCCACAGTGTAATAGTGGGTAACTTCAGTAACTTTGTAAAACTATAAAAAATTGTAAAGCTCTATGTGGAAATACAAAAGACCCAGAGTGGCCAAAATAATAGTTACACGTGTAACACCAATTTTAAAACATTCTAGAGAGCCATTGTAGCCAAAGCAGCATGAGCAGACTGGAGAAATAGCTTGGCTAAGAGCACTTACTCTCCCGTGTGGTGGTGGCGTACACCTTTAATCCCAACACTCAGGAGGCAGAGGCAGGTGGATCTCTGAGTTTCAGTACAGGCAGGGTTATGAAAAGTGACCCTGTCCAGAAACAAAATCCTTCCATAACAACAGAAAGATTTTATTTTATTTATCTATATATGTGTGAGTCTGTGTTTGCACATGTGAGCAAAGTTCTCACAGTTTCCAGAAGCAGGTGTTGTGTCTGAAGCTGGAGTTGGATGGCTGTGAGATGCCTGACATGGGTGTGGGGGTCCAACTCTGGTTCTGTGGAAGAACAGGAAGTATGCTGAGGCATCTCCATCACAGTTTTCAACAATTAAAATAAAGCTTTGTTACCTTTGATTTCTAAACTGATGAAATTCCTTCTTAGCATAATTTAAAAAGTTACAAATATAGAAACCTTGGGTGGCTCCCTTTTTATGGACATAAACACTAATTCAGATTACTGCATTTTCATTGCATATCTAAGTTTTAGTATAAAGAACATAAACTTGTTCATTCATTTTATTATCTACCTACAATGTTGGATTGTTGGATGTAAAGCAAGCAGCTGTCTGTTATAAACCTAGAGTGTTTCAGTTCAGAGCTGTTTGTAACTGCAATATAAATAATGCCCGGATTGGGTTGAATTTAAGATCCCTCTCCTTTTCTCCTTCCCATACCTCCTAGATATATGAGTATTGAATATTTGTAATTCAGTTGCACTTGGGAGTTACATATATGTTTCTATTTGTTTGGGGATGTTTAAGAACTTTTGTGTGTGTGTGTGGTTTTTTTAAGAAACATTTTTAAAAATGCTGGTTGGCGAGATGGCTCAGGGAGTTGCGTAAGCACAAAGACCTGGGTTCAGATCCCAGATACACATATAAAACTATGCATGCTGGACCATGTCTGTCATTCCATCCCCAAACTGTGCTGTGAGGACAGAGAGTGACAGGCCCTGAAGCATCACCATGGGCTAACCTGGTCAAAATGTTCCAGGTTTAGTGAGAGACTTTGTCTTAAAAACTAAATTGGAGGGCTGGAGAGATGGCTCAGAGGTTAAAAGCACTTACTTCTCTTCCAAAGGTCCTGAGTTCAATTCCCAGGCCAGCCTGGTCTACAGAATGAGTTTCAGGATAGCCCAAACTACACAAAGAAACCCTATATCTGCCACCACCCCCAAATTTATTTTAAGTTTTTTAGGTCTGTGTTTGAGCTCTGTATGTGTGTGTGTTTGTGTGTGTATGTATGCACAGAGGTATGCAGCTGTCTTCTGACCCTGAGTGCTGTCTTCATTCCCTTCACCTTATTTCTAAAGACTTAGCAGGCCAGACAGTGGAGGTACTTGCCTTTAATCCCAGCACTTGGGAGGCAGAGGCCAGCCTGGTCTACAGAGTGGGTTCCAGGACATCCAGGGCTACACAGAGAAACCCT
>NW_022196905.1:58563879-58594349 GCF_008632895.1 Mastomys coucha | reverse complement strand
ACAAAAAAAAATTCAAAGAAGAGATATTTAAACATTTTAAAGTATGTGTTTGTATATATGTATGTATGTATACACATATGTGTATTATTTTTATATATAGTATATATATATATACTGTACACACAAAACATACATGTGGAAAGGTTGGTTGAGTCTATTCTATGACTTAAGAGTCTTTATAGACTTGTTTCCCCTTGGGATAATCTTGAGTGTTTAGATGTTTCCTTTTGGATTCTTTTTTATTTTTATTTTCATTTTTTATTTTGAAGATTTATTTATTTGAGTACACTGTAGCTGTCTTCAGACACACCAGAAGAGGGCAACAGATCCCGTTACAGACAGTTGTGAGCCACCACGTGGTTGCTGGGAAATAAACTCAACCTGTGGAAGAGCAGTCAGTGCTCTTAACCGCTGAGCCATCTCTCCAGCCCATCAGTCTGTTGGTTATTGCAGCCCTGCTTGGATGAGATTGTACTCCGTGTAGAACACGGTGATTATGGTGTTACTGGGTTGTTACTGCCTTTCCCTTGTGTCATCTGTGCTCATCCCTGATGCTCCCCTGGTAAGTAGGTAGTTATCTGTCCCCATGTTAATGGGTGAGAAGAACTGAGGCTTGAAGATGTCAGGTAACTTGCCTGCCAAAGCCTTGAAGCACTAGATTCCTGCCCAACCTGACAGCCTAAGGCGCTACTTGCCATTCCCTGGCGCCCTAAGGTGCCTAGCCAGCTCAGCAGTTGTTCTGCAGGTTTCTGTGCAGTCAGTTGCAGGAGTGAGCTACTGAATATGTAAGAGTGTGTCATTCATAATGAGACCAAATTGAAAAGTTACATGCTCTTGCCTTGGGGAGGTAGAGTCAAGGAGGATTGGAGTTTTATGGTCATCAGCTATAGAGTGAGTTTGAGGCTAGCATGGCCTACATGAGAACCCTTCACAAAAAAAATAAAGGGCCTAGAGAGATGGCTCAGCAGGTTAAGAGCATTGGCTGCCCTTCCAGAGGACCGGACCTGGGTTCAATTCCTAGTACACACATAGTAGCTTACAACCTCTATAATGCCATATCTCGGAGATCGAATGCCCAGTTCTGACCTCTGTTGGGCACCAGACATGTATATGGTGCATAGACAAACATGCAGGCAAAATACTCATATAAAATAAAATAAATATGTCTAAACTTTGCTTGTTTATTATTTTGTGCTAGGGACTACATGCAAGGCTGCATGCATGCTGAGCTAGGTCCAACGCTGTGTTCTGTCCATCCACCCTGCACATACCCACCCCACGCCCCACCCCCAATCCCAGTCTGGTTACTCCCGCCATGTTGGTGGCTCTGAGGTTAACTCTCCTTTCTGTTACTGCAGCTCCGGCAGTCCCAGTCCTACTGCACCGACACAGAATGCCTTCGGGAGTGTAAGTAGCAGTGGGCGGCAGGAGGGTGGGCCTGGGTCATGATGCAGGCAAAACTGTTTCACAAAGCCCTGGCTGGCCTTGAACCTCTGATGTACAACCTCCAGCTCCCAGGGTGCTAGGATGTTAAGCATGTATCATCATGCCTGATTAGTTTATTTTAAGCTAAGTGACTCTCCAGTGTATACTTGCTGCTTGATAGACTCAAAAGTGTTTTGTCTGCCTCAACTGCAGCTACAGGCTCCTCAAGGAAGAGTCGCTATAGTACATGCCTGAAATCCCACGTGGAAGGAAGGCTGAGGCAGGGGAATGGTGAACTCTAGGCTATCCTGTGCTATGTGTCAAGACCCCATGTTAAAAAAACAACACAACTCTTCCTTTACAACTTCTTAGTGGGAGACCAGTAGGGCGTAAAGGGGTTCTAGGCTTCCAGGGGTGGGAGAGGGTGGGAGGGAATGCATGGAAAGGAATTTATGAAGGAAATTTACAGAGTTTTCTATTGTAGATCTCTGTCTTCAGAAAATAATTTTTATTTCATCGTTAGACAGAAAAACCTGTTCATGGAAGTTTGCCTTTAATCTGCTACTTCTTTTTTTTTTTTTTTAAGATTTATTTATTTATTTTATGTATCTGAGTACACTAGCTATACAGATGGTTGTGAGCCTTCATGTGGTTGTTGGGAATTGAATTTAGGACTTCTGTTCACTCCAGTCAGCTATGCTCACTCAGTCCCTGCTCACTCTGGCCCAAAGATTGATTGATGGATTGATTGATTGATTGATTGAAGATTTATTTATTTATTTTATGTATATGAGTACACCATTGCTCTCTTCAGACACACCAGAGAGGGCATCAGACCCCATCACAGATGGTTGTGAGACACCATGTGGGTGCTGGAAATTGAACTCAGGACCTCTGGAAGAGAGAGAAGTCAGTGCTCTTAACCACTGAGCCATCTCTCCTGCCCAAGATTTATTTATTATTATAAACAAGTACACTGTAGCTGTCTTTAGACACACCAGAAGAGGGCATCAGATCTCATACGGGTAGTTGTGAGCCACCATGTGGTTGCTGTTATTTGAAGTCAGGACCTTCAGAGGAGCAGTCAGTGCTCTTACCTGGTGAGCCATCTCACCGCCCCCCTAATTTGCTATTTCTAAATTGCTTCCAGCTCAAAAAAATTTTTTTTAATTGAAAAGTATATTTTAGCCATCCTGAGGTCTCTTGCACACAAAGGCTTTGATTGCTGGATTATGTTTCTTCACTTATCAAGTGGTGCTGGTTTTCTAACCTTGGGTCCTGCTCATACTGGGCAAGTACTCCATGTCTGCCCTACATTTCCAGCCCCAAATTATACTTATTAATAGGTCACTTTATATTTAGCATCAGACACAAGTGTGTGTGTGCTCACTCGCTCTCTCCTTTTCTTTCTCTCTCTGTGTGTATGTGCTTGTGTGTGTGTATGCGTGTTTAGGCAGGTCCTCTCAGTCCTGCTATTTTAGCATATATAAAAGTCCCAGATTTGACCTCCAGCACCAAATAAACTGTATACATATACATATCTATATATACAAACCTATACATAGGAGGCAAAGGCTGAAAGGATCAGAAGTGCAGAGTCAGTCTCTGCTACTCAGTAAGTTAGAGGCCAGCCAGGTGTACATGAGATCTTGTCTCCAGAAAAATCATTTACGCGGACATTCACAGAACCGACTTCTGGAGAGGTATAAAACAATGTAAACATAAGCCAAAAGCATAAATGATAGAGAAATATTTATGTTCCTATCTGTAGACTCTATTTGAGCTTTGGCATCAGTCAATGAATATAGTTTGGGTTTTTAAGTTCTAAGTTTTGATTTGCTTGCACAGTTGCTGAAGGCACCAGTGGTTTTTCTCTTTGATAATTCTCTGCCACTTTATATTATTTATTTGGTTTTTTTGAAACTTAACTTTTGACTTCTTTGTTTTATTACTTGTCTTGAGACAATGTCTCTATAGCCATGGCTAGCCTGCAGCCCATTACATAAACCAGGATTGCCTTTGACTCATAGAGATCTGCCCTCTGCTCCTGCCTCTTGGGTGATAGCATTAAGTTGTACATTAGTATACACAGCTTTATTTATTACTTTGTGATATGTGTTCATGTGTGCAGGAGCACCTTTGTGCTGGTGCACATGCCATGTGTACACACATGAATATGGATGCCAGGTGTCCATCTCACACGTCCTTTCCCATAAGTCTTCCACCTTTTATTTTTTTAGAACAGGGTCTCTCAGTGGGCTCTGGGGCTCACTGAGTAGGCTCTGCTGCTTGGTCAGCTAGTAAGCCCCAGGGAGGGATTCATGTCTCTTTCCCCTGCACTGGGATTACCAAGTAGGCCCCAAGCCCAACTTGGGTTTTGATTGAACTCAAGGCCTCATGTTTGCATGACAAGCACTAATTGCTGGAACTCCCTGCCCAGCACAACCCTTGACATCATTTCCTATCTTTTCCTGTTTGTAGACAAATCCTTTGCTTATCAACTTAGAATCTGTAGCTATGCAGTCTTGCAGTTTTCTAACTCTCTAGCCATTCCCACCCCCATTCTAACTTTCCAATTACTGTCTTCAACTACTCTGTTTTCTTAGCTCCCCACCCCGCCCCCCACCCCTTGAGCTCATTCCCTGGAGCTATTCCTTCCCTACACTCCCTTGATGATGATCTCCAGTCTCATGACTCATGTGTGTGCTGGTGACTGTCTTCTGGACATGTCCACCGCGGTGTTTCATAGGCAGTTTCAAAATTACCATCTTCAGAATTGAGCTCCTAGTTGCTCTGTTATGGCTGCTTTTCTTCTTTTGTCTTTACTGTAAGTCTGTGGTAACTCTGTTCTGAAAATGACCCTTGGCTCTCAGGTCTGTCCATTCTATCTACCTTCAGAATGTAACCAAAACTGTGCTTGATAGCACCCCATTCTGCCTCCTTCTCTGTTCGCCATCTCATATCTAGGCTATTATAGTAGGTTCTGTTTGTTTGTTTGTTTGTTTGAGACAGGGCCTTAACTATGAACCTTGGCTGGTCAAGAACTCACTGTGTACAACAAGCTGACCTCAGATTCACAAAGATCTGCCTGCCTCAGTCTCCCAAGTGATGAGTGTCACCATGCCCATCCTTATATGTTCTTAACTCTCTCCCAGTGTATCTCCCTGTTCTGTTTTTCATAAGACAATTGGCTTGAACAAGTAAGAGCTTGCTTTTGGCTTCTTTTCATCTAAAACTTTTCTTTCTTTCTTTCTTTCTTTCTTTCTTTTTTTTTTTTTAGAGAGAGAGAGACAGCGCCAAAGTCACACAGCTGATCTCTCTCTCTTTTTTAAAGATCTATTTATTTATTTTATGTATATATATATGAGTACACCATAACTGTACAGATGGTTGTGAGCCTTCATGTGGTTGTGGGGAATTGAATTTTATGACCTCTGCTTACTCCAGTCAGCCCCGCTCTGGCCCAAAGATCTCTTTATTATCATAAGGAAGGATACTGTAGCTGACTTCAGACGCACCAGAAGAGGGCGTCAGAACTCATTACAGGTGGTTGTGAGCCACCATGTGGTTGCTGGGATTTGAACTCAGGACCTTTGGAAGAGCAGTCAGTGCTCTTACCCACTGAGCCATCTCTCCAGCCCCTCACCTAAAACTTTTCAAGGGTTTTATGTTTGAGGCATAATAGAAGGTCCTTGTTATTACCATGAGGCCTATGCTCCTGCTGTGACTGGCTACTTCTGCAACTGAGTCTCTCTGGTCTCCAAATCACACCTGGCTTCTGACTTCACTCCAGTTGCAGTAGCCATCAATAAACACGTCCCATTGGCTTCTGACTCAGATTGCTCACAGTTTCCTCTCACTCTACATTTGCTATTAAACAAATATTTGGTTATATTGAGGGGTGATAGCCAAACTCAGATCTTCAGACTTAGAGGCAGTGTCTTTAGCTGAGAAACCTTGTCCTGCTGAGTTTACTCTATCTGCATTTTGTGGACACTTTGACCTTCTCAGTGGTACCATCTTCTGTTGTCCAGTGCCTAGCAACTATGTATCTAGAGACTATTTTACTGGGGCATCTTATGTTAGTCTTGGTTCTAAGCTAGGTAGGTGAAGGCAGGAACACTTGGCGGCAGACCCTTCTATCTTGTAGATTCTCAGCATCAAGGCAGTGATCTGCTCCCTCCCTATTTCTGTGGCAGTTTTTCCTGTCTATATCTGAACCCTGCCATGCTTTAGCACCTCTCTCTAGCTCCTGCATTTTATAGTCACCATTGGACATGGTTTTCCCCTTACAGAAGGCAGCCCTCTGAAGAACACTTCTAGGTGTTTCGTAGAACTTCTTTAAAGACAGTTCAGAGGTTTGTCTGAGCATGAAGAGCATTTTAGGGCTTTGTAGAATATTTTTAAAAAGACTACTGTTTCTTTCTTATAGTGCTGCAGATCCACCCAAGTCCTCATGCACTTTAGCCTGTCTCTTTGGTCTCACTTTGTGTCTAGTGGTCTCACCGTGTGCCTAGGCTAGCTTCAAACTCACTATCTAGCTCAGGCTGGGTGTAAGCCTTATGGTCCTGCCTTGCCCACTGTGCCTGACCTCAGATCCGCTTGAATCTGCGTGTTTAATGCCTCAGCAGCATTCTTCCCACCTCCACCTGCTGCTGCTGCTGCAATCGTATCCTCTTTGCCTGCTGTTTTCCCTCTGGCCTCTGGAGGCTTACTGGGTCTCAAGCACCAAATTTACTTCCTAGAATAATTATTTTCTAAAGTTGAGCAAACCAGGAGTAAGCATCACAGGCCTGCCATCTCAGCATTCTAGGATTAGAGACAGAGTTGAAGCCAGCCATGACTACAGAGCCGTGCATTCGAGGCTGTGCCAGCCTGGATACACCAGCAAGGACCAGCAGGATGGCCCAGCAGATAAAGCTGCAATTTTGATGATCTGAGTTCAGGTTCCTGGGACTACCCCCACCACACCCTGTGGGAGAAGAGAACTAACTTTCTCAAGTTGTCCTCAGACCTCAACGTGTGCTTACGCACACATACACACACACTTTTAATTTTTTTTTAAGTATTACTGTTACATGCCTCTCCATGACCTCTATAGGCATTTCTCTCTTAACAGGATATTTAAGACTTTTCACAGCTCAGCCTTATTTCCTGCAGACCTCACATGCACCTATGGGTCTTGGGACTCACACACAGCAGACTCACCTCCAGCTGCTCTTATGTGGCACCTTGGTCTTGAGACCAACTGTATAATTAACAGGAGAGTAAATAAGCCTTAAAACTGATAGCTGACTTCCACAAATTATCTTTTTTATCTCCCCAGAGGGTGCCATGGCATGTTCCCCTTCTGTATCCCAAAAATAAATATGGGTATGGGGGTAGAGGGCTTGCCCAGTTGCTGAAAGTCATGGATGGGTTAGATCACCAGCACTCAAGAGAGGCAGGGGGTGAGGGGAGAGAACATATCAAGCCTTGGAGGTCAGGAAAGTCGTGTCTGTTTAGACTTTGAAGTGGAGGATGTTGCCTGCCTTCTCCCGCCCTTCCCTGTTTGCTGCATGCCATTCTGGGTAGTATATCATTCTGCTTTCCATGTCCTGCCCATCCCCTTCCCACTGCTCCCCTATGAGGTGATGGGATGTTTAACTTTTGCAGATAAAATAACCAAGATCAAATAGCCATGGGACAGTCCCTGCTCTTAGAAAGTTAATGGCTTAGGCAAGCCATTCCTTCAACTGAAAAATGCTGTGATATTTTGAAGAGTCAGCAGTACAGTAGCAGAAGCAATGGGATTGTTAGAGGAGAAAGGGAGGTAGAGAGTAAATGGGAGGTTGGTTCACCGCATGCTGGGCAAGCTGGAAGGTAGGAGGGATGTGGAAGGACTCCTTCCAGTACTCCCTGCCAGAGAAGTATTGAATTGGTGTTATATCATACTCATTTGGAAGGCTTAAAATAATAACAATAATAATAGCCTACAACCCTATGCTGCTCCTGAATCAGATGGTCTGATACAGGGCCTCAGAGTCTGTGGTGTAGGTCACACAGGTCTTCCTGATGTGCAGCCATGCAAGGGAAACATTGACTGGAGAAGAAGGAATGAGGTAACTAGGAAAGATAATGTTGGAGAAAGTGAAGATTAGAGAAGCAAGTCCAAGCCATCCCAGCAAAGGTTGGGCTGGCGTCCTCAGAGCTTGGTCAATAGGCTTAGTCACTGGGTGGGTCAGCAGAGATGTTTGTGTTTCTGGTGTTTTGGGGTATGACAGCACATACTTGTCTGGGAGTTACGGGAAGGAAAATCAGGAATGTAAGGCCAGCCTAGGCTACCCTGGAGACTTGAGGGTAATGGATAGACCCAGTGTAAGAAGAAAGTTCAAGTCAGATGGCTTAGCTGATAAAGGCACTTACCCACCCAGGCTTATGAGTTCAATCCGTGGAACTCACACAGTGATAAGAAGGAACCAGATCCTAAAAGTTATTCTGTGACCTTTACATGTGTTACTCCACAGAAATAAACGAGTAAATGTAATAAAAATATTAGATCCCCACAACATTTAGAGTAACAAAGGAAACAAGAGTTGTGTGCTGTAGGGGTTGGGTGTGACACAGTGGTATACCACCTATCTAGACTGGCAAGGTCCTGGGTTCAACATTCAGCATCTAAAGTACAGGAGAAAGAAACAGTGCTGGTAAAGCATATGGTTTGGTGACCCTTGCTCCATTGAGTTAGCTGTTGCTCAGAAAGTGACAGAGGTTAGACCTGAAACTGCATTCCCATCTGCCTCCTCTTGTACCAGCTAAGTACTTAAAATGACTGGGTTTCGGTTGCTAGCAGGTTGGCCTCAGTATGGCTGCTTGGAAGTGAGCCCTGGGCCCATGGAACCTGTTACAGTGTATCAGCTTAGTTTCAGCATCCTGTCTGGCTGGAAGGGAGCCCTGGGTCCATGGAATCTGTTACAGTGTATCAGCTTAGTTTCAGCATCCTATCTGGTTGGGAGTAAGCCCTGGGCCCATGAAACCTGTTACAGTGTATCAGCTTAGTTTCAGTATCCTGTCTGCGTAGCTTTTACTTTCCCTGATGTAGAAAACCCAAAGAGAGCTGTCATATTGACAAGCCATTTTTGCAATCTGCTGGATTTTCTTTAAATCTGGTCTATAATTTTAGTTTCTGAAAATTGAGCATTTGGTTTTTCTTTTTTTTTTTTTTTTAGAATTTTGATTGTTTTGGTTTTTATTATTTGGACATAGACTTAATATTTAGCCTTCACCGACCTGAAACTCTCCATGTAGATGAGGCTGCCCTAAGACTCAGAAATCTACCTGCCTATGTCCCAAGTCCTGGGATTAAAGGCATGTGCCACCATGCCTACTCTTGGGTATTCTTTAAAATTCTTGTAGATTTATTTACTTATGCTTTGCCTGTATGTATGTCAGTGATGCCTGTGGCGGTCAGAAGAGAGTGTTGGACCCCTGGAAATAGACTTACAGAGGGTTAGTAATAAGCCACTGTTGTGGGTGTTGAACTGAACCGGGATCGGCTCTCTGCGAGAGCAACAGGTGTTCTCAATCCAGAGTCATGTCTCCAGCCCTCCATTAGCTATTCTGGCTTCTTTAGAATATCTATGCATTTGTGGTTTCCAGAGTCCATGGTCCTTGCAAATCAGTACAAAACTGTTGATTGTGTGTAGTCCATGGGGTGTTGCAGTGAGAAGTATCCCTAACTGCTCCAAGCTCTCAGGACATGGGGCTGAACAAGGAGGGCCTCTGCGGTTAAGGGCGTGTCTTGTCACTTGAAAGAGGGACATTGAAATGTACTAGTTGACAGCTGTACTTAAATTATCAGTGGTTTTCTACTGTGATTTTAAAGCTGGTGCTTAAACATTGGAGTCAGTTTTTAGGTGTATCTTTTAGTGTTGCAGTCAGGATGCAGTTTTGCTACAGATGCTCTTTCTGTTTGTCTTTAGTGCCAGGACCCTCCAGTGACAGTGGCATCAGCATCACTGTGATCCTGATGGCCTGGATGGTGATCGCCGTGCTCCTCTTCCTACTGAGGCCTCCTAACCTGAGAGGCTCCAGCCTTCCTGGAAAGCCCTCCAGTCCTCACAGTGTAAGAGTTACTACTGATCCGTTGTGGGTGGTGGTGGAGTGTTTGCTTTGACTGAAATACAGAAATTATCAAGAGGAAGAAAGACTCAGTTCTTGGACTGAGTCCTTTCAGTGTAGTCATAATAAAATTTTCAGTCTCCATTTGTCTTCTGTGGATATGAACATTTTAAAAAATAACAAAAAACAGAGCTAGATGTGGTGCATAACTGCAATCCTCGAACTTGGGAGGGTGTGGCAGGAGGATTGCCACAAATTGTAGGCCACCTTGTACACAAAGTGAGATCTTGCTTCAGGGAGGGGATGGGTATCTACAAAATTATACAGCATCCAGAAAACAAAGTTGGGCTAGAGAGGTGGCTCAGCGGTTAAGAGCACTGACTGCTCCTCCAGAGGTCCTGGGTTTAACTCCTAGTACCCACATGGCAGCTCACAACTGTCTGTAGCTCCAGTTCTGGGGAACCTGACACCCTTCCACGGGCATACATGTAGGCAAAATAGGTACATAAAATAAAAATAGTTAAGACAAAAAGTTTTCAGGCTAGAAACGTGTAGTGGTAAGTATAGTAAAGCCTTTATGCCTGGCTTTACATGAGATGTTGCTGCACCCGTGAGTGGCATCCATCAACCGGGATGTAGCTTAGTTTGTAGACTGCTTGCCTAGCTCCTGCCCTGGCCCCCCAGCACCTCATAAACAGATATGGTAACACACACCTGTAATCCCAGCACCAGGGAGGTGGAGGTAGGACATCAAAAATTCAAGATCTTCCTTTGCTACATAGCAAGTTAGAGCCTAGCTTGCTTTCCTATGGGAAACCTTGTCTCAAAAAGACTTTTTTCTTCATGATGAAACCACATATTGGAACACCAAATTACTCTATTAATTCTGTTGTCCAGGCTTCATAGTATGCGGCTTTACATTGTTAATGTTAGACTTTATAAGCAATTCTTCATGTAAGAGGAAAGCAGGCATAACAGTGAGAATTGACCTGCACCGTGGAGCTTTTAGGAGGAGAGTGTATAACCATGCCCTGTGCTGAACTAGCTAAGACTGGCTTTATTGGCACACACAGGTTTTCATTTGTGGTTCAAGGCTAGCCTACTCTACACAGTGAGACTCCATCTGTCTTAGAAGAAAAGGAGAGAAAGCCTTAGTGTACTTTAGGCTTTTCTTGGAAAGGGGAATGTGCATAGGAAACTTGCAAACATAAAGTATTTCTCTCTTAGCCTTTCCCCCATGCCTTACTTTCTGTGTACACCTTTATTATTTTTGTGTCAGGGAGCAATCTCTCCAATGTTTAGAGAAAGAAATCCAACTTAATCTGACTTAGAAGCCATTACAAGTGACAGACTTTATTGGTCCTAGGAACAGTAGTCTTTGTGTCCTAAGCAAGGAACAGAAAAACCAAACCACAGTGGAAAGGCTGCTCACCTTACAGAACATGCCAGCTGAGTGAAAGCCTTCCTGGCATCCTAAAAGCTCCATTTCTTCCTCCCTCCCTTCCCTCCCATCCTTGAGATAAAGTCTCACTATATGACCTAGCTAGCCTTGAACTCATTTTGTAGCTCAAGCTAGCTTCAAACTCTTGGCCCTCCTCTCTCAGCCTGTATAGTTTGGCATCTTTTCTTTTAGCTCAGGGGCTTGCTGTTACAAGTTGCAAAAACCAGTATAGAGGTGATTAAGTAAGTGGATTTATTGGTTTACACACCACAAATTCAGTTAGGTTCAGTGCTGAGAAAGTTGAACAGTATGAAGTAGACTGTGCTTGTACACAACTGTCACCCCAGTACATAGGCTCCCTAGCAAATCCCAATGCCTCAGGGAAGAAGAAAGGTTAACAGTGCTATTGTAAACCCATACTCTGGGCTGAGGCTATATAGAGCTCAGTTGGTTGAGTATTTGGCCAAAGGTGCACAACCTCTGAGATAAATGAGACCCAGTCTAAATACATACATGCATGTATGTACATTAGTACATACCCGTTCTAAATACATACATATATGCATGCATGCATAGCCAGTTTCTTTCCTCTTACTACAGGCTTCATTGTAAGGCGGGCTTCCCTTGCAGTAGTAGTATGGTTGCCACAAGCACTGGCGTCACATTCTGGTAGACATTCCACAGTGAGAAACAGAAGTCTCTACTTGTGAATGTACTGCATTCAGCCAGTCACATGATCGGAAAGATTGACACTACCTCAAGGTGGCTAGGATAATCCCATTACTGTCGCAGCTTCCTTTCTATACCACAGGCAAGAAAGGGGCAAATCCTGCCAAGCCACCGTATTTACCTTATGTTCCCCTTGTAAAATCACGGAGACGGCGAGTATAGATTTAGTACAACCCAGGTGGGGACAGGTGCGATGCCCCTTCGCTACTGATGGGGATGTGTTAAAGTCACTTACCTGTTCTTTTTTTTAATGCCAGGGACAGGACCCGCCAGCCCCTCCCGTGGACTAACGTCCTAGTGAGGGAAGCAGCGATGGTTTAACACCCTGCCCGACCAAGCGACTGAAGACGACCAGGCATTAACTGTCTCCTTTTCCATCTGCAGTTTGGATGGTATTGTTTTCATGAGCTTCTAGAAATTTCACTTGCCAACTGCCTTTTGCTTCCTGTGTTGCCACAGTCCTTATTTTACAGTATACCTGAGTAAATGATTCTATTGAAAATTGAGGGCTTTATTGGTTGGCCTAAGCTTAAACATTCCACTTGTTCTCCCTGGAGCCCTGACCAGAACGTCTGTGGTGGTTTCTGGCCCAACTGAAGGAAAATCGAGATTTCTGCATTTAAGTATTTTAAGTGGTTTTGATAGATTTTAATTCTTTTCATAAGGTATTTATTTGGGGTTGTCTGGTATGAGTGACAGAGCCACTCTGTAGTTACTTTACTGTGGCAGTTGATCCTTGGGTGGCAGTTTTCTGTAGTCCTTGGGACAGAGAGCTTTAGAGCATTCTCCTTACACCCTCCAGCTGGCTTGATGGCTAGAATAGGGAAATCAAATTGGTTGTTTACTGATTTTTTTTAATTCCCATTAAAATTTTCTGATGTTAAGAATACTTTAAATAAACATGATTGATTAATATAGTGGTTGGTTTAGAATCCATTGCGTGTCATTGAAAGCCTCTGTATGCTAGCCGTACTTGGCTCATGATATTCATTTTTCAAGTGACTGCCTCTTAAGCAAGCTTCTCTTCCATTCTAACACTTCCCTGTTAAAATAAAATCATCTGTTTGTGGGGCTGACATTTTAGTACCCATGGCTTAATTTCATACCTTTTTTTTTTAATTTAAAAAAAAAAACGAGTCTTTCATTGCCCTTCTGACTTATGAGGAGAAAAGCCTTTAATCTGAGGACTTCTTGGTTTATTCCAAGGGAAAAGAGGAAAATGACAAATGAGAATCTTCTTGTCACCTCTCAACATAATTCTGCTTAGTAGTGGGATGCAGGTGCATCGGAGTTGGAAGGAGCATTGGTAACTGAGATTTCAAAATGTGTTTAACCAGTCAGAGGTTCAAAAGCAGTGACTACAGACTGCATTCAAACAGGCCTGCACATCTGGACGCTTTCCTCCTAGGGATTTTTTGGGGCCTGACAAAGGAAAGGCTGACCCTCCTTGGTCGGTCAGTCTAGCTGTCACTGATCAGAGCTGAGAAACTATTGATGTGAACTAAATAAACTTCTACTACACTGTACCACGGACCACCCTGTGACCCAATTGTGTGACATTCTGCTATTTTCCCCAATCAATGGTTATTAAGATGTGGCCCAAAAGCATTGTTAAGGGCATCTCTTTGTCCTGTATGGTAACCCTGGCTACTTGCACTCCTCCTGGCTCACTTGGCTTTGTGCTCAACACTTAAAAAATAATATAACCACCTCTTATAACTTGTTAACCACCATCTACTTGTATTTATAAGGAGTAACTTAACCAGGTAAGTTAAGTCCTGAACAAATGAACAACACACTCTCTTGCTGTGGCCACCCAGAAGTCTTACCTGCTTAGGAGCCTGTACCCAGTTTAACACAAAAGCCACATATGGTAGCAGTCTTGAGAGCAGACTAGGCTCCATAGCAAATTTCAGGTCAGGCTGGGCTGCATGGGAAGACCTGTAGTTTCTTCTCCTGCCTTCCCCGCCGCCAAAGGCTGCACATATGTCTCAACGTGCTTTCTAACCTGCCGATGGCTTCACAAAGTGCGGAGAGAAGGCTCCCCAGTTAAGAGCCCTGGCTGTTCTTCCAGAGCACCCAGGCTCATTTCCCAGCCACCACATGGCAGCTCACAACACTCTGTAACTCCAGTTTCAGGGGTTCTGACACCCTCACATAGGCATTCACGCAGGCAAAAGACCAATGAGCATAAAATAAGAATAAATTATTTTTTTAATGGAGAAAATGTAGGTAGATACAGAACATCTAGTATTAGAGACCTGGAAAATAGATTCTTATTCTAGGTACTCATTTCTACCACATACACTTACATCTAAATATCGTAGCTTTTTCCTATGTAAACCATCTATTAAATTAATTAACACAGCCTCATTTTTTTAACCCGGTAAATATTTTATTTTCTGACATAGAAATGGCTTAGTTATGTTTTCACCAGAAGTACATGTGATCACAATTGTACAGAAAATCCGAATCAGACTTTTTGTGTGTGTTTTTGAGACAGGGTTTCTCTGTGTAGCTCTGGCCTCAAGCTCAGAGATCCAGCTGCTTCTGCCTCCCTGGCCTGGATTAAAGGCATGTGCCACCACCACCTGGCCTGATCCAGGCATTTCAATGTCTGGTAGCAGTTGAATTTCTTTGAGAAGTACTTGGCCTTGGGTTTTTACCTTTAGTCTTCACTATTTTGGTTTGTTTGTTTTTTTGTTGTTTTTTTTTCTTTTTGGTAATTTTTTCTATATTCCTAAAGTGATAATATCTTGCATAGAATATTATCATTAACCCAACTAATAATTTGTTATTCTCTTCTTTAAGTGTCTACATGTGGCCCTTTAATCTAACATATTTGTACACCATTATTTGGCTTGCAAACATTCACTTGATCTGTAGCTACAATTCTCTTAAAGTTAAAAGAGAAAGCTTACAGTCTTGACTTTAGGCCATCCATGCCACCTAGAGAGTTCATTTGAGAGAGTCCCTTCATACTGTTTCATACAAAGTCTAGGAGTTTTGTTTTTCTGTTTTCCACATAGGACAGGTTAACATTGGGATTGCTTGTAGCAAAAGATTTTATCATGTATCTAAAACACTATCCCATGCTTAAGAACTCATGTTTTACAATGTACAGAGGTTCTCCTGAGTCTCTGCTGCCACCATGTCCCATGGTTCTACTTAGTGTCTGTGATAGTGTTTATGGGATTACCAATATCTTAGACTTTTAAAGGACTGTGGGAGTCTGTCATTCTCAATGACAGTTCGTCTCTCTCTCTCAGTGATTTTTTTTTTTTATATCAGTTTGACCAGCTCACTTTAAAACACAAAACAGCAACTTGAAGAAGGAAAATGACAAATGGTTTAAATTTGGTCGTTGCAATAGAAAATAGGGACAGTCTTATATTTCTCAGTGAAGAATCCTGTGTATAATTACATGTCCAATGATTATTTTGTTAAGGCAAAGGGGTCATGTGATATACTAAATGTAATTTGCTGTTTCTCAATGTTTAAATCATGCCAAACAAATCAGCCCGTGCCATCTAGCCTTTGGTGTTAATCATTTACTGAGTACTTGGACTGGGGTTAAGGGCTTGTACTATGCACTTTTTATTAATGAATAAATAGAAAATGTTAGTAACACTTTGTTTTCTGTTTGGCTTTTGTGGAAAAAGATACCCTCTACTTGATAAAATGTTAATACCCTATATTAACATTTCTAGGTACAACTTTTCAACTCAAGGTGTTCCCAAGAAATAAGGAAAATATTTATACAATAGCTCCAGGGTAAAACCCAGCTGTTAAGGTGTCTTCATGCATGAAACTCTGGGTCCTGTCATCCCCAATTCATAAGCCAGGCACGGTGGGATGTATCTGTAATCCCAGCACTTGGGAGGTAGAGGCAGGAGAATCAGGAGTCAAGCTCACCGCATGCCATAGCAGGTTTGAAGCTAGACTGGGATGCAGGAGAATTTGTCAAACATTAAAAACAAAGCAAAAGCCGGGCAGTGGTGGTGCGTGCCTTTAATCCCAGCACTTGGGAAGCAGAGGCAGGTGGATTTCTGAGTTCAAGGCCAGCCTGGTCTACAGAGTGAGTTCCAGGACAGCCAGGGCTACACAGAGAAACCCTGTCTCGAAAAAACAAAAAACAAAAACAAAAACAAGCAAAAAGTATATGGTCAGTGTTCAGAAGAAAAAGTTCTAAGAACCTCTAGGAAGTTAAATTACATTTCTTTAGTTATCTTTTTCTTCCTAGAAAATGTCAAACATACATTCTCTTTGAGGGAGTAACACACAGTAGTATTTATTTGAGCAGACATTTGTACCCAGAGCGATATTACACTAAAATCACACAAAGGTAAAACTTTGCTTTCACTCCAACCTGGAATGTGTCCAGACAGAAAAGATCACAATAGCATAAGGCCTTTTGTTTCCAGGGTCACTGGTACTGTTTAATCTGGACAGAGGTAGCTGAACTGGTTAGTTGAACAATTAGAGGCTCTTGGTATTGGGCCAGTCCTGGGGGTTGATTTTGTTTTGTTTTGTTTTTTTCTGACAGAGAGTGAGACACCAACCTTTTGCTGTGTATCTGTAAGTCTAAGTGTGTCTCGTCATCAGAGAAAGTGACAGTGCCTTTCAGTTTATGCATAAGGTCTTGTCCCAATCACTTCTCTGTTGTTAAACGTCCTTCAAACCAAGTCCAGCAACTTGGTCCTACTTATTATACCTTTACATTTTTCTAACCTTTATAAATTTGGGGGCCACTGGGTGACAAAGGAAATCTTTTTAGTAGCTGTCTGTAAGCATTTAAAAGGGATCTAGCGTGGAGAAATGGTAAAATTGCTCCATGATCCTGGTGCCAGTTTCTGTGCATGGTATATTTTTGAGACAGTCTCAGTATGTAGCCTAGCCTAGGTGCTAGGATTCCAGAAAAATGCCAGCCAAGCTTAGCTAAATATCTTAAATGGTGCTAAAAGACCCAGCTACTAAGAATACCGAGGCAGGAGGATTGCTTGAACAATAACCCCTTCTAAAAAAAACAGAACACTCGGCTGATGGTGTAGCTTAGTGCTAGTTTGGTTAGTAGGCAAAAGGTCCTCAGTGTAGTTCATCCCAGCACTACAAAAAAATCATAACAGGTTTCATGGCGCCGAGGAGATGGCTCCGTCGCAAAAGTGCTTCCCTTGTAAACGTGGACCTGAGTTTGGATCAACACTCAAGTGAAAATCTGGGTGTGGTGGTAAATGCCTACAATCCCAGTGCCAGGGAGACAGAAAAGGAGGATCCTTGGGGCCTGCTGGCTAGCTGCAGTGGCTGAATCCATGAGCTACAGGATCAGTGAGAGACACGGTTAAAAAGTAAGATGACTGATCAAGGAAGACGCCATGTCAACTTCTGGCCTCCACATGTATACCCATTTGCAACTTGCATGTGTACCTGTTTATGCACATACATGTTCACAAACATACACCAGAAACAAAAACACATTTTGTGAAGTATGTGACTTCTTGGAGGCATTAGTTCAATCTAAAGTTTCTCATGTGTGGGGCTGGGAATCTAGCTCAGTTGTCAGTAGAGTGCTTGCTTAGTGTACAAAGCTTGGGATATAATCTCCAGTACTGCATAAAACTAGGCATGGTGGCTGGGCAGTGGTGGCGCACGCCTTTAATCCCAGCACTTGGGAGGCAGAGGCAGGTGGATCTCTGAGTTCTGGGCCAGTCTGGTCTACAGAATAAGTTCCAGGACAGCCAGGGTTATACAGAAAAACCCTGTCTCAAAAAAACCAAAAACAAACAAACAAACAAACTAGGCTTGGTGGCTCATGCCTTTAATCCCAGCACTCACACAGATAAAGACAGAAAAAGCAGACATTCAAAGTCGTACTTGGCTACACAGCTAGTGTCATGTCACCAGTAGCTTGAAGCTCTTGTGCATCAGAACATTCCCCAGTGTCCATTCTGAGCTACAGTCCTGGTGAGGTATACATCAAGAACTCAAGCAAGCTGTAGAAGTGCAGGCCCAGCTGATGAAACTTGTTCTAGGGTTCCACTTGTCAGTGTCCCTGAACTACATTGTCAAGCTCCAGATACACTAAGACAGCTTTGCTTGGACAGCATGGGAACCAGGTACAGGACATTTGAGCTGCCACTGGGAGAAATTCACCCTACTAGGCAGAGACAGTGGCACCTTAAGTCAGTGCCTCGGGTGTAGTATCATAACTACTTGATGGTCGGCTCTTGGATCCATCGAGTACTGCAGAATTAAATGTGCCAACCTTTGTAGGGTCTGCATGATTTAACAGACCAGACGAGAGAAAAAAAACCTCTTCAGTAGATTTTATTATCTTGCAGCTAAACCAGACATTTAACCCTTCTGCCTTCATGTTCCAGGTGTTGGAATTGCAACTGTTTAAGCTCACCAACTAGTACATGGTGATACAGTATAGTATAAAACATCCATGAGCTCTACTGATATAATTAAGTCATTGAGTAAAAGAAAGCTAAGTGTTTAAAAAAAAAAAAAAAAGTTTCATTCTAGAGCCAAGAAGCCCAAGCTAAAAACGTTCCTTCTTGACCACTAGTATTTATACTTATGGGCTGGAATTAGCTGATACTGAATTCCATTACGGTAGAACTACTTTTAACACAGTAACACTTGGATTTTTCCTGTACCTAGAAGTAATGCATTTTATATTGTGAAATTGCTGTTGGGAGAGTGAGGAAAACAAACGTCATCCTCCACCAGTGACTCCTAGCTGGAGCCTGTTCCATTAATACAAAAGCTGTGTGTTAAAACATACACAGGCCAGGGAGTTAAAAACACTGTCAAGCTGGTCACAGCCGTGCTTACCTGAAGTTGAGGCAGAAAGACCGCCTTTAAGGTTAGCCTGGGCCACAAAGGAAGACACTGTCTCAAAGAAAATTAAAATCTGTCTTAGCAATTAATAATAAGGATAATATGTCGCAAAGAGAAGCTTTAAAATGTTAATAGTGTGAATATTCATTCTTCACATACGTGAACTTCCTGGTCACGAAGAAAAGAAAATCGAAGCCCTGAGTTCAATTCCCAGCAACGCATACACACAATTATTCTAGTTACAAGGTACAGACAGTACAAAAGCTAACAAAGAGTGAGATCATTTCAAGAACCAGTAATTACTTCGAGAACTCTCTTGACTTGATATCTGAGCTGAGATCTGAGCAATGCCACAGTCTGGGAGAGATGGTAACAAGAAGTGCAAAGGGCCTGAGACTGAAATAGAATTGCCACCGTTCCCAGGGGATCAGAATAAAATCAAAAGACTGGGCCAAAGGAGCTCAGAAATAAAGTCTCTATCTTACAGGGCCTTGCAAGGCAAATGCAAACTTTGAAGTCACTGGGCATAAAGAAAGTGATTAGCAGTGGAGCTAAAAGGCTCGGTTTTTCTGGTTGCCCTGTAAGAAGCAGTGGTGTGAGTCAGGACAGGAAGCGCAGGTTGGGGGGCAGAGAGGGTTGCTAACGAGCAGAGCATATGTGAAGCTTGGCCTTAACTCCTACCCAGACACTCCAAAAGAAGGAAAGGAAGGAAGAGAAGCCACAGGCTAACATTGAGTGAACCAACCGCCCAACCATGGGAGTTGGGACGGAAGTGTTAGCAGTGGCGTTGACAGATTTGGGTATGTTGGAGCAGTGCCAGCGCTGTTCCAGGTCAGTGCTGGTTGGGTGATGGATGAAGGGGAAGATAAATAATGAGGCTTGCATCCCATCTTGGAGCCTGAGTGGCACATGATAGAAACAGGTCAGCCACAATGGGGGAGGGGGGTACGTGGAACCTGTTACAGTGTATCAGCTTAGTTTCAGTATCCTGTCTGGCTGGAAGGGAGCCCTGGGCCCATGGAACCTGTAACAGTGTATCAGCTTAGTTTCAGCTCCTGTCTGGGTAGCTTTTTCTTTCCCTGATGCAGAAAAAAAAAAAAAAAAAAAAAAAAAAAAAAAAAAAAAAAACTAGCTGTCATATTGACAGGCCATTTTTGAAATCTTCTGGGTTTTCTTTAAATCTGATCTCTAATTTTAGTTTCTGAAAATTGATTTTTTTTTAAGATTTATTTTTTCTTTAAATCTGATTGTAATATAATTTTAGTTTCTGAAAATTGAGGCTTTTTTAAAGATTGTGTGTGTGTATGTGTGTGTGTTTGTATGCATGCAAGCACAAGTGTTATTTGGATGGCAGATCTTACCCAAATGAAAACTGGCAGTAAAATTTTTAGGTCCCTGGAGGAGCTGTGGAGGGAGTGTGTCTGTCCCTTACAGTCCCAAAGGATGTCCTGGTTATGACTCTGAAAGCAAGTCCAATGCAGAAGTAACACAGTTGTATGCACTGGAAATGGCAAGAGTTGGAAAGCCAGCGCAGCTGCGTGCCACATTCCAGCAAAGCCGAGCAGATTGCTAAGATCTCTGTCCTTCTGGCTCTAATTTTGGGGTATGGTCTATGCATGTTGCATTCCTGGGGACTTTCTGCATCGTGATTCATTTTATGTCTTTTCCTGAGAAAAATTATGTCTGAGTACTTTTAGGAAAATCCTAAAGTAAATTATGTCTGAGTACTTTTAGGAAAATCCTAAAAGTACCTTTATCTAACCACTGTTTAAAAGTCTTCCTTATATCCTGCGGATATTAAGCACAGATAAGCACATAGCTGTGTGAGGTCATTACTCCAGGAATCTTCCTGAGATATCTGCCCCTGAGCTAATACAATTGGTGCGGGATAAACAGAGACAAACTCTCACTGGCCAGGAAAATAGGTAATAGATTCAAGGCCTCTTTTTATTATAAGCTTAGAGCTCGATGAAAATGTAGTTTAAAGATAGGGGGTCATATAGGGTACATCCCTGGAGGAATAGAAATCAAATAGGATGAATTGACTAAAATAAAATAAAAGTGTCCTACTTTATAACCTAGATGATAAAACAATATAGTAGAAGAAGTTAGATATTATTTGCTATTCATAAAAAAGACAGGTTCAGATATTTTCTGTTTGTGTGAAGTGCTTTGGAGGAGACATTCTTTAGAATCTTTAAATTGTAGTTATAGAGCTACTAATAAGAATAAAATCTGTTCTGTTTTATTTTCTAATTGTAACTGAACATGTAACCCTAGACATGTTATGAAAAAAAATAAAAAATATAATGTGTACCACTTGGATAATCATTAGTCTGTCTTTGTTCTGTGAAACTTATGTATATAAAGAAGCACTTGGTTGCCGTAGAAGCAGTCTGATGGCTAAGTCAGTCAGAGCCTGGAGAGTCCCCTGACCATAGCGCCTGATGTACTTCCCCTCGAGACTCCTTATCTACCCTTCAGGCCAGTCTGTCAGCAACAACCCAACACCCTCCCCCACATGTCCCCCAAGGGAGCACTGCATGGGTCAGAACGGTGCAGACTACAAGCATTACTGATGGAGGAAGATGAAGATGGTATAAGAAACTGGTCTCTCAGTACATAAAGGGAAGTGTAACTCCAGACCTAACTCCAGATGTGAAGGAGAAGCCTAAGAAAGTTTATGTGCTACGGGAGAGAACCCAGTCAATGAGAAGAAGCCCAAGACAGAAGAAGAAAAAGAGGTGGAACTGTCCTCAAATGCCCCTAGGCTGGCAGAAAGATGAGATTGCTCAAAAGAAGGTGAGCTGTCTGAGAACTCACCTTTTGGAACTGGCTTCAGAGAGCTAAAGCATTTTCCCCTTAAAGACAATAAACTTATTGACCAAGGCGAGTTGGGGAAGACCAGGTGGAGATTGTTTGACTCAGCAAAATGGCTCAGTGGTAAAGGCACTTACCACTAAACCTGATAATCTGAGTTGGATACCTGAGACCCCCGCATTGTGGAAGGAGAGAACCAACTCTCATAGACACCCACACTCAAAGTTTTACATCATTTTTCTTTGGTATTATGGCCACTACTAGGTTGCCCATGCTTCAGTGTGTGCATACAGACAGCACTACTTCTAGTAAGTGGGTTATTTTTAAAAAGCTTTCAGGTCCTGGTTCCAAGATAACAAGAAGAAGACAACATTTGCCTCAGCCTCCTGCAGCTGATTCATAGTATGACCTGCATGCACCCAGTCCATGCCCAAGGACAAGGTCATTAAGAAGGTTATCATTGGAAGCAGTGCAGGACACTGCCATCAGGGGCATGCGTGGTGGGTGTTTATGTGTTTCCCAAGTTCTGTGGGAAGCTGTGGAATAACAGGAGCTGTGCCTCCCATAACAACATGACAAGAACTGATCTCATGGAGGCCAGGTCAGATCACCCCCACTGCAATTTAGACCGACTGGTATTGCCTCACAGCTGCCATCAAAGCCTTTGTAAAGAGCTTAAGGACAGAAGAGAAGCCATGTTCAAGGGGAAATCAAGTGGAAATCATACTTTAAACAGAAGATGTAAAGTTAGGAGGGGGACTTTCTTGGGGTGTCTGGGGAGTTGGGATGAGATGGTGGATATGCTCAAAACACATTGTATAGATGTGTGAAATTCTCCATAAGTAAAATACTAAGCATTCATCTGACATACAGACAAAATACCCATACATATAAGAAAACAAAAGATAGACCTGCATTCCCAGCATTTAGGAGACAGAGGCAGATGGGTCTCTGAATTTGAGACCAGCCTGACCTGTGCAGTGAGTTCTAGGCCAGGCAGAGATATACAGTGAAACCATTTCAAAATAAGAATCTCAGTACATTGATTTATTGTGTGTATGTATGTCTCGTGTGTGTGTGTGTGTGTGTGTGTGTGTGTGTGTGTGTGTGTGTATGTATGTATGTATGTAAAAAGTTTTATGTATACAACATGTGTGCAGACAACTGCCTTGGCCATTGGGCATTGGATCCCCTAGAACAGTGCTAGGAACCATACTGGGATCCTCTGCAAGAGCAGCAAGTGCTTTTTTTTTTTTAATTTTTGGTTTGGTTTGGTTTGGTTTTGATTTTTCAAGACAGGGTTTCTCTGTATTGCCCTGGCTGTCCTGGAACTCACTCTGTAGACCAGGCTGGCCTCAAACTCAGAAATCTGCCTGCCTCTGCCTCCCAAGTGCTGGGATTAAAGATGTGTGTTACCGCTGCCTGGCTCAGCAAGTGCTCTTAATTGCTGACCATCTCCAGCCTTATACAAACATTTCCCACTCATGTAGAGCTTCAGATCACATCTGCTCATCTAAACTTTGAGAAATGTGTCACTTAAAGATCAGGATGGCTAGGCTGGAAAGATGGATCAGCGGTGAAGAGCAATGACAGCTCTTCCAGAGGTCCTGAGTTCAACCACTATGATGTCTCACAGCCATCTGTAATAGAATCCGATGCACTCATCAGATGTATCTGAAGATAGTGACAGTGTTCTTAGATAAAACATAAATAATCTTTTGTTTTGTTTTTCGAGGCAGGGTTTCTCTGTATAGCCCTGGCTGTCCTGGAACTCACTCTGTAGACCAGGCTGGCCTCGAACTCAGAAATCTGCCTGCCTTTGCCTCCCAAGTGCTGGGATTAAAGGCATGCATGCACCACCACTGCCCAGCTAAATAAATATTAAAAAAAAAAAAAAAAGACTAGAATGGCTTACAGAGTCCATTCAGAAGTCACCACCACCAATCCAGTGATAGTTTCCAGTGATTGTTTCAGTGATCCTAGAATGTCTAAGTGGCAGTCTGTAGTAGGGAGTTGGTTAGAGGCAAGCAGAGCTAACGTCCATCATAAAAAGAGATGCTATAAGAACTGAGTAAAAATCACTTAGGGGAAGATAGACAGGAAGGAAGTACCTAGACTCAGGCTGGGAACACAGTCTGAAGGGGTGACCTCTGCTGGAGGAAAGGAACAAGGAAGCAGAGGCGAGGAAGCATGGAAGCAAGGGCGGTGCGCTATCTCATAACCTCAGAAGAATCCAAGCTCCAAGAGGCAGATCAACCGTGCCAAATTGTGCAGAGGCATTCAACCGTGGCACAAAGAACTTCACCCTGAGCCAGTGGACATGGCTCCATGACTAGTCACTCTGCCACCAGGCCTGCTGACCCAGGTCTCATACTCAGGACTCAACATGGTGAAAGACATGTTCTCTGACCTCTACATGTGCACGGCTGCACATCCATCCCCATGCACACAGTAAATAAATTTAAAAGAATTTCAAGTGGACATTTTGGGTAAAGAGCTTTATTGATGTACTTAATAAGAATGCCAGTAGAAAGGAGCAACCTTTTGGAGTTTTACCATGAGTGGGGATAGAGAATTCAGAAAGTCACTTCAGTGGGATAGTCCTTGACTTGAACTCACTCTGTAGCCAAGGACTTTGAACTTCTGATCCATTGGGCTCCACCTCTCCAATATTGGGCATCCAGGTGTGCTCTACCACACTTCCACACCTCGTTTGGTCTCAGCTCTCCCTGAACATCATCTTCCTACCCTCCACCCACACTGATGACCTTGCTAGGAAAACTGTTAGACAGGATTAGGATTAATCCTGTTCTGTCCTGATCCTGTTTATCATTATCCCAGATCACCATATTGCCTTTCTTTCTACAAGGTCTTGCTTATCTCCTAAAATAGCTGGTGCATTCTCAAACTCCTTTGTCCCAACCTAAACTCGAAGAACACCATCAGCAAGTGGCCTACATGCCCAGCTTTTTCTTTGAGTAAGCCATTCACTGAAACCTGAAACCTCCTAATGTTCGGTTTAGACAGAAGTACACATCAAAGTAGACCAGGCTTCCAAGTTCTCCTAGCATCCCTCAGTCCCTACTTGGAACACTTTGCCCCCAACTGGGGTGCCCTTCTCCTAGGAGTTTGAATTGGCTCATTTCACCAAATAGCTTCTCATGTAAAGGTGGTGGCTCTCCATTCTTAAAAATGGAGGCTCTTGCTGGGCAGTGGTGGCGCATGCCTTTAATCCCAGCACTTGAGAGGCAGAGGCAGGCGGATTTCTGAGTTTGAGGCCAGCCTGGTCTACAGAATGAGTTTCAGGATAGCCAGGGCTACACAGAGAATCCCTGTCTTGAAAAAACAAACAAACAAACAAACAAAAAATGGAGGCTCTTTTCTTTCCCATCTCTATCCAAGGGTATAAAGGTGAAGTGAGCGTGGCCCAGTGTCTTATTTTTACTACTGTACAACTCTGTCTTTCCCTAACACAATGGACATTATGGCACGCACCTATAATCCCAGCACTTGGAAGGGAGAGGCAGAAGATCCAGGGGTTTAAGACCATTCTTACAGGAGGATTTAGGTTGGCCTGGAGAGATGGCTCAGCAGTTAAGAGCACTGACTGCTCTTCCAGAGGACTGGGTTCAATTCCCACCAACCACATGGTAGGTTCTGAGACCTTCACATAGGGTATATATACAGGTAAAACACCAGTGAACACAAAATTAAAATAAATTATATAAAGAAGAAGCTCTGCTGGGCAGTGGTGGCACACACCTTTAATCTCAGCACTTGGGAGACAGAGGCAGGCAGATTTCTGAGTTCAAGGTCAGCCTGGGCTACAGAGAGAAACCCTGTCTCGAAAAATCAGAAGAAGAAGAAGAAGGAGAAGGAAAAGGAGAAGGAGAAGGAGAAAGAAGGAGAAGGAGAAGAAGGAGAAGAGGAAGAGGAAGAGGAAGGAGAAGGAGAAGAAGAAAGAAGAAGAAGAAGAAGAAGAAGAAGAAGAAGAAGAAGAAGAAGAAGAAGAAGAAGAAGAAGAAGAAGAAGAAGAAGAAGATCTGGGATTAAAGGCGTGCACCACCACTGCCTGGCTGGGTTGAGGACTCTTGACTACTTATAGGGGATGTCGTTAAAGCCCAAATCCCTTTGCTTGGCACCCAGAAACTTTTTGCCTGGATAATGGGTGCCAGGAAGGTTTCCTTTGTTTTAAAGGTAAGCCTTCTGTTTGTAATGGATTAGTCTCAGGCAGATCTCTTTTAGAAGGGGTGCATATAGAACTCAAGAAGCTGGAAATGGATTCTGTAAAACACATTTGTCCAAAGGAAAACTAACTTTTATTGTCAGAAATAAATTTCATCCAGGATGGAGCAAGCATGAGGACCCAAGTTCAGATCACAGCACCCATGTGAAAAGCCTGGCCTGGCCATGTGCTTGTAGGCCAAGTGCTGTGGAAGTTAGAGAGAATCACCGTGGCTTCCTGCCCAGCAGCTTAGCTCCAGCTTTAGTGAGACATTCTCTAAGGAATTAAAGTGAGGAGAAATGGAGCAGAATGCCTGATGTCTTCTGACCTTGCTCACAAACATACCATATGTATGCATGCACACAGAGAGGGAGGGGGAGGGCTGGGGAAGGGGAGGGAGAGAGAGGGAGAGGGAAGACAGGGAGAGGGAGGAGAGGGAAGACAGGGAGAGGGAGAAGGAGGACAGGGAGAGGGAGGAAAGGGAGAGGGAGAGGGGAAGAGAATGAAGCAGAATGTTAAATGTCCTCCTGTGGCTTTGAATAGGGACATGAATGTACCATACCCACACACTCAAATAAAAGTTTCATCCTTGGTGTGGTATGAAGTGGGTGGTGGAGGACGTTACCAAGGTCTTTATAAACTTTTACTTTGAAGTATCTCTAGAGACTGTTATGCTCTGAATCTCATGGCTGCGGTCTTAAGCAGTTCCTTTCCATTCTTCATAACTGAGCTGCTCCGCAGTCATTTTCATCCCTCTCTAACAGCTCCGTTTCTTCTCGCTAACACCTATGTTTTCTTTAAGAGCGAAACTATCTCAGCTTGAGGAGGTATTCGTGACCTGCTCTGCTAAATATTTCCCCTGTGTCTAGTTTTTGAGTCAGGCTAGTTTGTAGCTTAGGCTGGCTATGTAACAGAGGATTGTTGGGTTTCAGACCTGGGACAAGGGGCTGAGGCGCATATTTAACATACCAAAGTGCACCTGGCCTCCAGGTTCTTCCCATCCCACTGGACTTCCCCTTCTCCAGAAGCTTTTCCTATATGATCAGACATTTTGTGCTCGCTCTCTCTCTCTCTCCTCCCCCCCCCCACCATGCTCTTTCTCTTCCCCCTCCTCCCTGTCTCCCCTCCCCATGGCAACTTCCCTGGCCTCCTTCCTTGGGACTAGTGAACCTGCCCCAGAGCAGTTTCTCAATAAACCTGCCTTTATATACTCTAATCTGACTTCAGCTGGCTCATTTCACCAGCAGAGAATAACTTATCATCCATGGCTCTGAACTCCTGATCCTCTTGCTTCCCTGTCTTGAGTGCCAGGAGACCTATTATATATTTTCATAAAGACCGTATCTTTAGCTTTGCAGGGTGGCATACACCTTTAATCCCAGCACTCAGGAGACAGAAGAAGGCAGATTTCTGAGTTCGAGGTCATCCTGGTCTACATATGAGTTCCAGGTCAGCCAGGATTACATAGCAAGACCATGTCTCAATGAACCCCCCCCCCAATAAAGACATAATTTTGCATATATTTGTGTGGTTATTTGATATTTCCCAAAGAACAAAATTAATATTTATACAGTCAACCAATGTGTTATTCATTACTCACAATGAGACCCAGTAACAGACAGTCCTGTCAGTCAATAAACACTTGATAGAAAATCCTTGTTGAATATATAAAAATAAATGTATGTATGTATGTATGTATGTATGTATGTATTTTGCCAGGCAGTGGTGATACACACCTTTAATCTCAGCACTTAGGAGACAGAGGCAGGTAAATCTCTGAGTTTGAGGTTAGCCTGGTCTACAGAGCAAGTTCCAGGACAGCCAGGGCTACATAGAGAGCACCTACCTTGGGGAAAAAACAAAAAGCAACAAAAAAGCCCAAAACCCAAAAACAAACAAATCAATCATTTTTAAGTTCCTACAAGAAGAACCATTACAAACTGAAATTGCATGGGGAAGATGAACACAGAACAGATGAAGGCAGTGTGAAGGAGAATTCCTGGAGAGCAATGTTTGCAAAAACTGATTGGTTAGGACTTCAGTGGTCTGGGGAGGTTGGAATGCTGCAGATCAAGAGCCTAATTACAATTTATCTCGGTCTATCTTTAGCCTCCTTAATAGCCATTCCTTGCCCATCTATGTGTTGGGCCTAACACCTATGAGTAACAGCTTGAAAATGTTTGGAACGTATTAATATAGCTGCCCACTAGCTTCCACCACTCCAGATAGCTCTGGATGCCAATAGGCAAGACCTCTTTACTTGACCTTTAGCCATCTGATATTCCAGTGTATTTGAAAAGTGCCTTGGTTTATAACCTGACTCCTCTGAAAGGGCAGTAAATGATCTTAACTGCTGAGCCATCTCTTCAGCACCGCTACCTCATCAAGACAGGATCTTACCATACTGCACTGTCTGGCCTGGAAGGAGCTATGTAGACCATACCAGCCTTGAACTCACAGAGATCTGCCTGCTTTTGCCTCCTGAGTGCTGAGATGAAAGGCATGCACACCATGACAGACCTATTTTATTCCTTTGTGACCCTCTAATAACTTTTTGGTTTGTTTGTTTTGGGGTTTTTTTGTTTTGTTTTTTTGTTTTGTTTTGTTTTGTTTTGAGACAGGGTTTCTCTGTGTAGCCCTGGCTGTCCTGGAACTCACCCTGTAGACCAGGCTGGCCTCAAACTCAGAAATCCGCCTGCCTCTGCCTCCCAAGTGCTGGGATTAAAGTCATGCACCACCACTGCCTGGCAAACCTCTAATATCTTAAAGGAAGATTTGTGTATTCATCAGATGAAAAGGACTTGAAAGGAGCTAGATTTTTATATCTACCTCTGCAATCGGGTCTGCTAGCCACACTATCACAGTCAAGCCTCTGGGAATTCTAGATTCCATTAGTGAGAGAACAGGTGCAAAACCAAATGAGGCATTATGAAAATGTTTCATCTCCATGGTCTTCTAAAAGGTCCCCAGGGACTGGTGGGATGGCTCAGGTTGTGGGGCGCTCACCAGAGAAGGGTGCTCAGACATGTGTTTAAGCCAATAGGAAGGCTTTGTTAGCTGGCCACCAACTGCACTGGGTATTCAACATCCCATTGTAGCACTGAGCCTATCTCAGGGTGAGCTTTTAAGCATAAAAATCTACATTCTGGGTTGACGTATTTCAGTTCACAACAACAGTTAGCCAGAAGCAGAGCTACAGACACCAAAAGCATGGTTAGTCCATTTAGGCTTTCCTACAACTGTGGCCTTTGATGGGTAGGTCTTTGTTGTACTTCCAGCAAGCGGCGCTGACTCTGTGCTGTGTTTTACAGCTGAAATGGTACTTCATCATGGAGTCGGTTGTGCTAACGTCTCCAGGCATATTTAAGTCTGGGGGCCTGCACCAATGTGTCGCTACTGGCCATCTGTTTTTAACTCTTGTTTGAGATTCTCTTAGAAAAGGAGTATTTGTAGAAATGATTTTCAAACCAAAAAGATGCTTGTTTATAACTTAACAAACCAAACTTTCACTTAACATGTAACCAAGATAAGAATGTGCTTTCAGATCACTTGGAGCTATGGACTCGTTCTGCTTACATACTGTTATAAATTAATTGACCTTTAAGATAATCGGGAGGCAGAAGCAGGTAGATTTCTGTGAGTTCAAGGCCAGTTTGGTCTACAGAGCGAGTTCCAGGACAGCCAGGGCTACATCGTGAGACCCTGTTTGAAAAACAAAACAACTGTAATCAATCTTACTATGCTTTGGACTCCTGATGTAGTCAACTCCTACAAGCTTTGGAAGCATAGCTTTGCTTTTACATGTTCTCCGTTTCTCCTTTGTGACTTACTCATGTCCCTAACTCAGAATAATGTATATGTGCATAAATGTGGTAACTGTTGTTCTTTAGGCATGGAAAACAATGTTTGGTGTGCTGTCTGTACACTGTAGCTATAAGGACATCTGTTTTCAGTAATGATGAGAAATGCAGATACTTAAATACCCACTCTGTTTTCTGTTCAGTTAGCGCAACATGTTTCTGTGATTTTTTTTTTTTGAGTAATTGCTGTCTTGATATTCAAAGGGCAAAATTGAAACCTTAAGGCTGTACTTTAATTCTTCATGTTCCATTTAAAAGAAAATGTTCTCATTAACGCTGATGAGAAAAAAAAAAAGAAAACAATGTTTGGCATTGAAAACAATGCTCATTCACAAAATACATTAAACACAAAGTGTGGGCATAGACTGATAACGTCTGATTCTTGCTCTGTGTGACGTTCTGAATCAGTAGTCAGATAAACAAATTTTCCTATTATGAAACTTCTGTAAAAGATTAAGTCAAAAGTACCTCATTCCCTCAACTGCCTAAACAGTACCTGAAGCAGTACAGCACCAGCAGACATGCTAACACAGAAGCTGGAAGTCTCACGGGGCTCCACCTTAGGCAAAGGAACAAAAGACAGCCAAGGAACGCTGAGATTGGAGTGGATAATCTCTCCCAGGGATCTGAGCCGAGGTTTCTCCAGTACCAAGTAGTCAGCTCTGAAATCATGTGTATATATATATATATATATATATATATATATATATATATATATATTTGTAACACTAAATAGACCCAGTAGGGTTATTTCTATTATGTGTGTAACAATAACAAAATAAAAAGAAGCCATGACATTGAGAGTGAACCAGGAGGTATATGGTAGGGACTGGAGGGAAGAAAGCCAAGGGGAAAAGTGATGTGGTTATATTTTAATATTAAAAAGTAAAAAAATAGGGCTGGAGAGATGGCTCAGTGGTTAAGAGCACTGACCACTGACTGCTATTCCATAAGTTCCTGAGTTCAATTCCCAGCAACCACATGGTGGCTTACAACAATCTGTAATGGGATCTGATGCCCTTTTCTG
>NW_022196905.1:58542181-58563869 GCF_008632895.1 Mastomys coucha | reverse complement strand
GGCAAGCCATGGGAGTAAGCCAGCAAGCAGCATCCCTCCATGGCCTCTGCATCAGCTCCTGCCTCCAGGATCCCAGTCTGAGTTCCTGCCTTGGCTTCCAAAGTGGATATGTAAACCAAACAAACCCTTCCCACCCCAAGTTGCTTTTGCTCATGATATTTTATCCCAGCAAGTGAGGGGCTTTTTTTTTTTTTTTTTTTTTTTTTTAGGATTTTTTTTTAAGATAAGATTTATTTTTTTATTATGTGTAAGCACACTGTAGCTGTTGGGATCTAAACTCACGACCTTCAGAAGAACAGTCGGTGCTCTTAACCACTGAGCCATCTCTCTAGCCTCAGTGAAGAGCTTCTTTACTCCACCATGAGCCCTTCATTTTCCTTGTCTTTCTATCCTACCATACTAGCCTGTCAGCTTTTCTGTCTTCCATCCCTGGGACAATGTCTGACACACAGTACACACTTAAATTCTGTCTGGGTGAATGAACTCCATTGGCTGTACACACTCTACGTAGTCTGTCACATTTCTTTTTTTCTTTCTTAAAGATTTATTTACTTTTTATGCATATGAGTACACTGCAGCTGTCTTTAGTCATACCTGGAGAGGGCATCAGATCCCATTACAGATGGTTGTGAGCCACCATGTGGCTGCTGGGAATTGAACTCTACCACTGGAAGAGCAGTCAGTGCTCTCAACCTCTCAGCCATCTCTCCAGCCCAGTCTGTCAGATTTCTTACAGTCTTCAGTTAACTATATTTAGCATTGTCCTAGCTTTCTATTGTTGTGAATAAAGACCATGACCAATACCAACTTGAGGAGGAAAGGTTATTGACTTCCATGTCCCACCACAGTCCAAGGCAGGAACTAAAGCAGAAGCCTGGAAGCAGGAATGGCCACAATGGCCATGGAAGAATGCTACTACTTACTGGCTTGCTCCCCTGGCTCACATTCAGCCACCTTTTAATTACTTCTCCAGACCACTTTACTAGGAATAACACCGTCCACAGTGGACAGGGCCAACCATGTCAATCATTAATCAAGAAAATGCAACAACAACAACAACAATAACAAAGCCGGGCAGTGGTGGCACATGCCTTTAGTCCCAGCACTTGGGAGGCAGAGGCAGGTGGATTTCTGAGTTTGAGGTCAGCCTGGTATACAGAGTGAGTGCCAGGACAGCCAGGGCTATACAGAGAAACCCTGTCTCGAAAAAAAAATGCAAATGTGCAGGAGGTAGAGGCAGGTTGATCTCTGTGTGTTCCTGACCATAGTAAATTTTAGTAAGCCCCAAAGCCCCAAAGACTTGCCTATAGGCCACTCTGATAGAGGTATTTTCAACTGAAGCTTCCGCTTCACAGATGGTGTTAGTTTGTATCAAGTCGACAAAAAAACTAACAATATGACACCAATTTTCTCAGAGTTGCATCATGAACCTATCAAGAGAGTAAAATATAAATCCCAGTACTTGGGAGGCAGAGGCAGGCAAATCTCAGTTGGAGGCCAGCCTGGTCTACAGAGAGTTCCAGGACAGCCTGGGCTACACAGAGAAACCCTGCCTCAAAAAAAAAAAAAAAAAAAAAAAAAAAAAGAAAGAAAGAAAGAAAGAAAGAAAGGAAGGAAGGAAGGAAGGAAGGAAAAGAAAAAATAAAGTAAATTATGAACTTAAAAAAATATTTTTGAGCATGTACATGTATGTACATGTGCATCCAGAGGCTAAAGGTTGATGATGTCTTCCTCTTGCTTTCACCTTATTTTATTAAATAATTTTTATACAATTTTACACTTGCATATAATTTATTTTGATTATGTTCACCCCTCATTCTCATCTGTTATCCCCCTCCAGCTCCCAAAGGAGCTCTCACTTTATTCATTTATCTTTAAGGCATTTTCTTTTTTTTCTTTTTTTTTTAAGATTTATTTATTATTATATCTAAGTACACTGTAGCTGTCTTCAGACATCACAGAAGAGGGCATCAGATCTCATTACAGATGGTTGTGAGCCACCATGTGGTTGCTGGGATTTGAACTCATGACCTTTGGAAGAGCAGTCAGTGCTCTTAACCACTGAGCCATCTCACCAGCCCAGGCATTTTCTTTTAAAAAGAATTCTTTCTTTATGTATATGAGTGTTCTATTTACATATATGCCTGCATGACAGAAGAGGTCATCAGATCCCATTGCAGATGGTTGTGAGCCACCATGTGGTTGCTGGGAACTGAACCCAGGACCTCTGGAAGAGCAGCCAGTGCTCTTAACAGCTGAGCCATCTCTGTAGCTCTCTTACTTTATTTTTTTGGGGGGACAGAGCCCTTCATGGAACATGGAGCTTTACCAATTTGGCAAGACTCTCTGGTCAGCAAGCCCCAGGGTTCCTCCTATCTCTGCCTCTCCAATATTGATTTTACAAACCTGGCAGCAGATGCCTTTAGAAAAAAAAATTTTTTTTTTCTTTTCAAAGTATGCCTGTGTGACTCTGTGGGCCTCCAGGGCTGGAGTGATTGTGAGCATCCTTGAGGCAGATGCTGGGAACTGAACAAGAGCAGTCTTTATTCTTAACTACGGAGCTATCTTTCCAGTCTCAGCACTTGGCTTTTCACTTGCACCCAAGGGAACTGAACTTAGACCACCATGTTTACATAGCAACTACTTTGCCCACTGAGCCACCTCCTCAGACCTATGGCATTTGAATGTGCTTCCAAAATTTCCTAATTACTTTCCCCATGAGGTACAGTCAAGTACTACATAACATCATTTCACCAAGGGCTGACTTCATATTGGGTGGTCCTATATTATACTGAGTACTGATGTTATTGCGAGCGTAGTTTGAGTAAGTACACGATGATGTGGCAGAACAAATGTGCCGAACACACTTCTCAGAACATATCACCACCAATGGGGGACAGGTATGTGTGCCTGGCCCTTGCTCTTTTTTGATTTCAGGCTTAAGATGATCTTTAGTAGCAAAAGAAACAGAATAAACCTTCACATTAAAAGTGGGCGTGCCAGTAATCATGATTCCTGGGGTGGGGTAGGGTGTCAAGTAAGGGGATCACTGAAAGTTCAAGTCCAGTCTGAACTATACAGAGTTCCAGATCTGCTACCTCTACACAGAGACCATGTCTCCAAACACTCCCGTGGGCAGGCTAAATAATTTTACGTTTTTAAAAAATTTTATGCGTACAGATGTTTGTGTATGTTTGTGCTGGTGGACGGAGCGCGGTTTCCTGGAGCTGCAGTTTTGAGTCCCCTGATGTGGGTCCCAGGGAGTGAACCCCTTAGTCCTTTTTCCAGGCGGCAATTTTACTCTTTCTATGCATTTGTAAGGACTGGGGACAGTTCAGTGGTAGAGTGATTAGAGTTCAGTCTCTAATACCACATACACACCCACACCCACACATGTCCACGTTGCATACGCCTTGCTGCGCATCAGGCAGACAACCTCCCTTCTAGAATTTGGCTGGAAAGTTTTCCTGGAAAATACGCCGAGAGGGTGTGGGCGCCTAGGTTCTCTGGCCAAGGAACAACTGGGAGACTGGTTCAGTCATGATGAAACTCAGCATCGTTTTGACCTGAGGCATCTCCTTTCCAGACCCGACGCCATCGGGACATGACTAAAACTCTGGGCAGCTGTCTGAAGGGCGCGGCAGACCCACGGGCTTGATTGAAGGGCATGGGAGAGCAGCCGAGGCCCTTCATCAGAGTCCAGGGGCTGAGAACCCAGAGAACCCAGCTCAGGCTCCAGGAGAAGGGGAAGGCCAGAAAACCGGAAGATCTTTCTGTGGCCTTGCCCCCATCCCTCCGCCCCAGGCTCTGTTATCACGGATGGTTCACTTAGCACGCGCGAACCTTCCTCATCCCAGATTCCAGGGACCTAGAGTGGGGAAGGATCACAGAGTACGACGACCCAGAAGGACCAGGACGCCCCTCCCTGCCTAGTGGGTCAGCCTAGCGGGACCCACGGCGCACGCAGCCACGCCCAGCACCGCTCTGCTGCGGGAGGGGGCGGAGCCCATGAGTTGGCTGGAGCTGATTCGTCCTGCTTCGCAAGGGGCGTGTCCATACATTTCGGACCCCGCCCCCTAGGCCGCTCTAGGTCCAGAAGGAAATCGAGGCCTGCCCGGGGGGCCTGGAGCGGAGGGAGGCGGGGCAGTGCGGGGCAGTGCGGGGCGGTGGCCGAGTCCAGAGTCCCGGGAGGCCTGGCTGCTTGGGAATGAAGCCTCCGCCTTCCCGGGCAGAAGCATTTAAATACGGCCGCGGGCCGGGCACTCGGGCAGCGGCGGGCGGAGCGGTGTGTAGAGCCTGCGGCTTGGGAGGAAGGCGCTGTCCGAGAGAATCGGATCTGCACGGCCGCTGTGTCCCTGACTTGGAAGTGGGTAAGCACGGATCCTTACGGGGTGGCCCCTTCTCGCGGCCCGGGGGTGCGCGCCGTCCCGGGCCGCTCCCCGTTCGCAGCAGGGCTCCCTACGGCACCATCCTGGTCCCCCTTTTCGAGCCCGGCGGGAATCATGCCGTGTGCCTGCAGGAGGTCAGCGGAGCAGGGCTTTTAATACGCAACTAGCGCGTCTTCAAACCTCTTCTTGCCGTTTTCCAATTTGAAATGAACGAGATTTTCCCGCCTCTTCAGACAGCCAAAGGCCTCCGCCCCCCCACCCCCGAAGGAAAGGGTCTTCTCCGCGGGGCCTAATGGGCGCTTCCCAGTCCTAAGCTTTGTTGGAGATTTAGAGTCTGCTCACCTGGGAGGCTGCTGCTCTCCTCTGGTAGCCCCTAAATGTAGAAAGCAGAGCCCCTTAAAGATGCAGCCCTAAGGTATTTATCCTATAATATCTTGGGGGGGTTGAGTGGGGTGGGGGTGTGTGTGGCTCCCTCAGTCCATTGTTGGCCTCTGGACGTATGCTTGGATGATCTACTTAATGTCAGGGAAGGCCCTTCTTGGGGGCTTCAGAGACCATGTGTTTGTGAGATCTTAAAAATCTTCACGTACTAAGTGTAATTGAGTAGGGTTGGTTGAGAAATCTCATATAGAGAGAGGAGGGGCTGGCTGGGAGAGAGCACATATGTGGGGTACACAGAGGATTCACTGTTCATCCACTCACCTCAAAGGCCAGTCTGAGTTTTTTTCAAATCCCCTAAGAAATGGAGAACAGTAGTCTGGTGTGTTTCTTCTGAGGGGTTCTGGACGTGAAAGAGCTGAGTGTTTCTGCTGTGAGCTGTGCTTTAAGTACTCGGCTTCTAGTCTGAGCTGAAGGCTACACAACCCTGGTTGGAAAATGCATCCCCTCCCCTGCCCCCCTACTTTTATCTGTATTGCTTTCTCTGTCATAAAATCTCTAATCACTAGGCATGCTCTATCTTTTCTCGAATTTCCACAGCTGTGGATCATTCCCGTTAGACATAAAATTAAGTCTTTCACAATCCTGTTTTTTTTTTTTAATCAGGCATCTTTTAAGTGTGCTTCCAGGAAGTGACTGAGGTTTAGTGTATCCAGCTGTCTTATCATGTCTGCTGTTTAGTTCTTCAGTAACGGTGAAGGGGGTGGCAGATGGATGCTATTCTGTTCAGATTGCAGTATAGGACATTTGCTGGCTGTTAGTGACATCTTGTAGATTGAAATGTTTATCTGAATTTATGAGATTTTACATGAACAGTATTTTCAGGATGGTGTGGTATATTGTGGACCCCAAAATTTGAGGTGAAGATTCGTTTCAGAATGACCTATTCAGTAAGCAAATAGGTCCACTTTTCTGTCAACACAGTGAGGGCCAGAATACACACACACACACAAATATACACACACACACAAGTAGAAATAGAATATGGTGAGATGAGCCTGCTGGTAAAAGTACTGAGTTCAGTCCCCAGAATCCACAGTGAAAGGAAAGCTTGGACCCCAAAAGTTGTCCTCTGACCTCTACAGGTGCCATGCCCTGCATATCACAAAACAAAACACTAAATTTAGGAAGAAAAAAAGAACAGAATCAGAAAACATGTGCCATAGAAACTGTATCGATAACATTGTATCAAGCTCCATGTTAAAGTTTCTTGAGGGTTTTTTTGAAACTTGCATTGGCTGTGTATCTGTCTCCTTAAGTAATTCCCCATCCATTGTTTTGTATATGCTGTACTTCATAAGAAAACTAGCAAGGCCAGGGTACCAACCCAAAATGAAGACCAATTCAAGTAGCTGAGTGTAGTGGCTCATGCCTATAATCAGTTCCCTAGAGGCTGAGGCAGAAGGATCACCATTAGTTCAAGACCAGCCTTGGCTGAAGACTGAAACCTTATTGAGAGACAGAAAAGTGGGTGTGTGTGGAGAAAAGAAGGAAGAGGAGGAGGGAGAAAGGAAACACAAAACTGAGGGGAAAAAAACCCCAGACCTAACCAGTTCTACAGTACAGATGCAGCTGCAGTAGTCAGTAACTACTACTTAGAAAGAACCCTGAATTACGGTCTTGAAATAAAGGCAGATGAGAAGTAACTTGAGGATTAGAGGGTGGGACACAGGGATAGAATGTCTACCTGTGATGCGTGAGACCCTGGATTTAATCCCTTGCATTATAAAAACAAATCATATTAGAGGTAATTTAGGAAAAATATGAGTCCATTCTTTAGGTGGCTAAGGGAGGTAGCAGTCTGATTGTTTACTGTAAACTATGATCGGCCATCTAAACTAATGCTATGAGACATGAAGTTTGCGATCTTAGAGGCCCAGGAAACGGTTATTAACTCAGTACTCAGTGACAGAGAACCACCGTAGGTATTAAAGGTATGGCAGTGAATGACAGCTGATAAGGACCACAGCCTTAGTGCTGGAGGCATGCCTCGGCTGTTAAAGAGCCCTTGTTCCTCTTGCATAAGACCTGGGTTCAATTCTAAGCAGTCACATTGGAAGCTCACAACCATCTAACTCCCAGGCACTCATGTGGTGTACATTAATTAATAAATTTTAAGTAAATAAATCTAATTTAAAAAGAAAAGGCCCATTAGCTTGGGATACATTATTAAACTATGAACTTCTTAAGCCGAGGAGTTTCCTTCCATAGGCATTTGATTTATGTGTAATTCTTTGAATGTTAACAGAGCATGTCCAATTTGAGCTCGAGGATATCGGCTGTTTTCATAGCTGTAATTTCTTGGCTATGGAATTAAGTTATAACCCTGAAAGATCCTCTGGACCAAAATTACTTAGAAGTTCTACTTACTAGTTGTCTATATTTCTTTTAAAGGATATGTTTTTACTTTATGTGTTTGGGTATTTTTGCTGCATGTATGTCTACACCATGTACATGCCTGTGGTCAGAAGACATCAGATCCCCTGAAACTGGAGTTATGGATGGTTGTGATCCACCTGCCTCCATCTCCGAAGTTCTGGGACCAAAGGCATGCACCACCAGACCCAGACCCAGCTTGGAAACATTACTTTTTCTTGTGGAGGAAAGGACTAGGCCCTGGAACAAATTTAAGTAATTTTTCTGCAACCAGATGTCCAAGTTTCCTTGTGTAGAGGTGGGACAGCTGCAGTGTGGGCTACAAGCATGGCTCCCTGAAGGTAGGAGATTCTCAGATTGCCCAGAGCTTAGCCACTAGTGTTCCCAACATCATCTTTTCCATTCACGTAGCATAGGCAAAGCATGATGGGTGAGGCAAGGAAAGATGGCTGACTGCCAGAAGCCAGCCTGGGTGCCCTTGGTATTTTTACTGAGGCAAGCCTTGCAATCCTAAAAGTTATTAACTAGAACGTTTTATTTCTATAGCTTCACAAGTGCTAATAGAGAACTTCTAACTCACTTGCTTAGGCTCCCAGGGAATCTGTAGACTTAGCATGGTTTTAATATTTCTTGGTAAGTGTATCCATATAAAGAATGTAGAATAACCATTAACCATTAAAGTTGAGGATATAACTGTAGAATACAGTAAGTTAAAAAAAAAAAGCCATGTGTAGAGACTGTCTATATATGGTGTTTCTTCAGTTCAGAAATAAGATTATGCTAGGCATGATGGTGCCTGCCTTTAATTTCAGCATTCAGGAGGCAGATCTTTCTAAGTTTGAGGCCAGCTTGGTCTACATAGGGAGTTCCAGCATAGAGCTGCATAATAGAGAAACCCTGTCTCAAAAAAATCATAATACACATGCACACACATGTATGCATGCACGTGCATGTGTATGTGTATATATATATATATATATGCATTTTATATTTTACACATATATATACATATAGGAACGTGTACTTATACAAAGTACACTGGGAGTATACACAAGAAGCAAAGGAGCTGCCAGAAGCAGAATCAGTAGGAACTGGGTAGAGCTGAAGAGTCTGGAGAAATATTTCCGTGTAACATTCTGCTTTGGCACCAAAAGGATGACTCAGCTGGAACCGGCTCTAGTCACTAAGGTGAAGGGCCCAAGTTCAATCTCCGGCATCCACATGGTGAAAGGAAAGACTGGCTCCTCCCCAAAATTTACTTTTATGTATATCATTAAGAATATTTTCTTGGGGCTGGCAAGATGGCTCAGCGGGTAAGAGCACTGACTGCTCTTCCGAAGGTCATGAGTTCAAATCCCAGCAACCACATGGTGGCTCACAACCACCCGTAATGAGATCTGATGCCCTCTTCTGGTGTGTCTGAAGACAGCTACGGTGTACCTAATTATAATAATAAATAAATTAAAAAAAAAAAAAGAATATTTAGAATATTTTCTTAGGGCTGGAGAGACAGCTCAGCGGTTCAGAGCACTAACTGCTCTTCCAGAGGTCTTGAGTTCAATTCCCAGCAACCACATGGTGGCTCACAACCATCTGTAATGGGATCCAATTCCTTTATCTGGTGTGTTTGAAAACAGCTATAGTGTACTCATACATAAAATAAATAAATCTTTTAAAAAAGCATACTTTCTTAGTAGAGTTCTAAAATTCCAAGGTTTCCCTCTTTGGGGAACTAAAACTATGTGTGTTTTGTTTATTGCAGTACTAAGGTTCTGACTCTGCCTTATGTCGAGCCTGTGGAGTAAACTCTTCACAGACCTAAATACATTCTTGGGATTAGGGTGACCCAGAGTACCTCCTCTGACCCACGCAGGAACCCACAACATGCTGTTAAGCTCGCTGACTACTATTTTTCTTCTCTTTGGGTTGCGTGAATGGGTTTGATTCGGTGATGTCTGAGACTTGGCAGGAACTGAAATGACTGGTCATTTTGATGGTAATTATAGCGAGTAACCCAGTTATTCCTATATACGAGTCAGCCCCTTGTTAATTTTTAGTATCAATCACTTAGGTGTAGTAAAACCTAGTGACTGTTAAAAACTTACTAAGATCAGTGCAACAGTATTGATAACTGCAGAAATTACTTTGCTGGGCCAGGCAGATGGCAGAGCAGTAAAGTGCTTGCTATGTGAGCCCAAAGACCTGGTTTGGACCCCAGCACCCAGTAAAAGCTACTGTGGCCGTACATACCTGTCCTGAGGGCCAGAGACAGCATGGCTTGGAATTGCTGGCTAGACAACAGCAAGCTCCAGGCTCAAGAGCAATAGGAACATGAAGTGGGCTGCAGGCCTCTGCACGCCCACACATAGGTGTGCACACTAGCAAACAAACACACTTGAAAATTTCTTTCCTTTAACCTTTTCCTGTTTTCTGATTAAAGTTGAAATAGAGTTTTAAGATTATTGTCCAATACTTAAAAATAATCTATTGATGCCAATTACGTATTTAAGGGGTATTGTGCTCTATTTTCTGATTTTCTGCTGCTAGAACACCAGAGATGGATGGCTTCTAACAACCAGGAATGTCTTGGCTCAGGGTACTGGAGATTGGCAAAACCAAGATGGAGGGGCTGACATCTAGCACCGTGCTGTTTTGCTGTGTCATTTCCTGGCCGAAGAACAAAAGAGCATGAGCTCAAACCTGTAGCCTTAAGCCCTGTTATAACAGGCATTAATCCGCTCTGGGTAGAGCCTTCAGTCTTAAACTCCTCCTTTTATGCCCCACCTCCAAGCACTTTTGCACTGGGACTTAAGTTACCCACATGATTTTTGAGGAATAAATTTTAGCCAAACAGGAGCTTAATCTTAGAGGCCAGATCTGTGGCCATCTAAACCTGTTAGAAAACTCGCCTTTGTAAGCTCAAATTGCACTGATGGATAATTTTACTCTGGGGCTTTCTTCTTCCTCCTTCTCCTCTTCTTCCCCCTCCTCCTTCTTCTTCTTCTTCTCTTCCTCCCCCTTCCTTCTCCTTCTCCTTCTTCTTCCTCCTCCTCCTCTTTCTCCTTCCTCTTCCCCCTCCTCTTCCTCCTCTTCCCCCACCTCTTCCTCCTTCTTTCCTTCCCCCTCTTCTTCCTCTTCCTCCTCTTCCTCTTCCTCCTCATCTTTTTTCTTCTTTTTCTTCTTCTTGGATTTTTCAAGACAGGGTTTCTCTGTGTGGTCCTGGCCATGGTGTCCTGGAACTCATTCTGTAGACCAGGTTATCCTTGAACCCATATCCATCTACCTCTGCCTCCTGAGTGCTGGGATTAAAGGAATGTACCACCACAGTCTGGCTTTATTCTACTTGTTTACTGTCTAACTCTCAGGACATTATAATTTTATGGCATGTGCAATACTATCAGTTGTTATAAACTCTCTCTTTTTCGTGCTAGCACAGTGGAGTCACCTGACTGGAATGTTATTTCTCACTGGCAGTTTTGTAATTCCTGAGTGAACCTAGGAAATGGTTGCAGATAGCTAACACTTCTGTGATGACTCTGCCAGTGATTTGTCCGGCTTCTCTGTTTCCAATGAAACACTGCTAATCGTTTCCTTTTTAGCTCAGTCATGGTTGAGATTAAGAAGATCTGCTGCATTGGTGCGGGCTACGTCGGCGGACCCACATGCAGTGTCATTGCTCACATGTGCCCTGAAATCAGGGTAACGGTTGTGGATGTCAACGAGGCAAGGATCAATGCATGGAATTCTCCAACCCTTCCTATCTATGAGGTAAACTATATGTTAAGCAGCTCTTTGTTTTTATGCTTGTTGTTTTCTTACTGTGTTGATTAACTATTTTATATATATATTACTGTTGTGCAATCTATGACTGCAACCAAGTCAATGAGAAAAAGTCTGACTGGACATGCTTGTAACATCCGGAATCTCAGTTCTCAGGGGCAAAGAAGCATGTTCCAGGTCTCTCTGGTCTACATAGCTAGTTTAAGGCCAAGCAGGACAACACAGAGAGACCCTGCCCAAAACAAGGCAAAGGTTCTGCAGAGTGCTAGGGTATAGTTCACACTTGATTAGCCAACGCATGGGCCTAGGCTCCAGATAATAAGAAAAAGAAAGGAGAAAAGAAAAACAAGTACAAGCTGTTGTACTGCATGCCTGTAATCCCAGTACTTGAGATGCTGAGGCAGGAGGATTAATGAACTACATAATGAGTTCCAGCCCAGCCTGGGCTATATCAAGAGCAAAAAGCCAAAAGTATATAATAAAAATTTCTGATAAGACAATGTTATGGAGATATAGCACATGATTAGTATGTGACAGGCCCTGGATTTCCTCTCCAGTACTGCAAAGAAGAAAAAGAAGAAATGAAAGACAATACAGTGACAGTTGTGTCAAGTATGCTGAGATAACAAGCCCTTAGAAAGACTTGTATGGGCTGCGGTATTGCTCACTCGTCGAGTGCCTGCTCAGCATGTACAAATCCTGCATTTTTCCTAAGAGGAGGCATGGTGGTACACTCAAAGTTGGAGTCAGAAGGAACAGTCCCACAAGAGTGAGTTTGAGGCCAGTTTGGGATATTTGAGACCCTGTCTCAAAAAAAGAATAGACCTCTGGGTGTCATGGTACATGCCTTTAACTCCAGCACAGGCAGGGTGATCCCTGGGTTTAAGGCTAGCCTGGTCTACAGATCATATTCCAAGATAGCCAGGGCTACAGAGACACCCTACCTCAAAAAAATTCCTCCAAATTCTAGCTCTTGGGAGACAGAGGCTAGCATATCTTTGAGTCCCAGGCCAGCTAGAGGTATACAAGACTGTGCCTATAAACAAACAAACATTTTATGTATAGGACTAATAGTTATGGAACATACTTAAGGAATACTGTGTGATATTTCATGTACAGTGCTTAATGATCACCCCGGAACATTTATCATTTATTTGCATTAGTAGAATTTTATGAAACTATTTTAAAATACAACTGATTAACAGTTACCAGCCAGCTGGATGGTGGTGGGACACAACTTTAATCACAGCACTTGAAAGGCAGAAGTAGGCAGGTTTCTATAAGTTCGAGGCCAGTCTGATCTACAGAGTAAGTTCCAGAACAGCCAAAGCTACACAGAAAAACAAAAAACAAAAAAATCCAAACCAACCCAAAAATCAAAAACCCAGTTACCAGCCATTGTCTCTAAAAGTCCTTTTTCTTATCCATCTGGACTTCAGTTTTTTTGTTCTTTGTTTTTTTGTTTTTGTTTTTTGAGACAGGGTTTCTCTGTGTAGCCCTGGCTGTCCTGGAACTCACTCTGTAGACCAGGCTGGCCTTGAATTTAGAAATCTGCCTCTCTTCCTCCCAAGTGTGCTACTACTGCCCAGCCCAACTGGACTTCTGAACCTATTATTCATTCAATCACTCTATCATGTTTTCCTGCCTCTGGTAATCTCTGTTTTATTCCACATCATTTAGAACATGTGGCATTTGTCTTGCTATGCCAGATTTTCTTCATTTAACAGAAGACTGAATTAACCTTGTTCTCTGCAAAATCCCAATTCTATAACCTTCTCTCTCATTTTCTAGAACCTAGTCAAATAACCGAAGACCTAGTGCACCGTACTTGTTCTTTTAGTGGTTTATATATGTTGCTGGTCCTGTTTACATTTGAATAAATAACAGGAATATGAGTTTGCAGTTATTCTTCATCCAAAAGCTTATGTTAAAAGGCCTCAGGGCTAGAGAGATGAGGGCTCAGCTGAGAAAGGCATTTGCTGCCAAACTTGATGACCTGAGTTTGATCCTAAGACCCCCTAGAGTGGTAGGAAAGAACTGATTCCCCAAAGTTGTCCTCTGACCTCCATATGCACACCATGGCAACCTCATGCCATGAGCTAGCTCTCTCTCTCTCTCTTTCTCTCTCTCTCTCTCTTCTTCACACACACACACACACACACACACACACACACACACATACACACACACACGGATAAATGTAAATAAATTAAATTGTAATAAAGAATAGATTTGCCGGGCAGGGGTGGCGCATGCCTTTAATCCCAGCACTTGGGAGGCAGAGGCAGGCAGATTTCTGAGTTCAAGGCCAGCCTGGTCTACAGAGTGAGTTCTTGGACAGCCAGGGCTACACAGAGAAACCCTGTCTCAAAACAAAACAAACAAACAAACAAACAAAAAGGATAGATTTGACATGTGTGAATGTTTCACATACATGTTTGTATGTGGACAGTATGCATAGTTGGTGCTCTTGGAAGTCAGAAGAGGAGCTTGGATCCCTTGGAACTGGAGTTACAGTTGTGAGCCACCATGTGGGTGCTGGGAATCACACTCTAGTTCTCTGCAACTGCTCTAAACTGCTGAGCTATCTCTACCACCCTCCAGAAAGTCTTCTAGAACAAAGGACATCTCAAAGTAAATATAGGGTTTTTCCAAGACAGGGTTTCTCTGTGTAGCCCTGGCTGTCCTGGAACTCACTCTGTAGACCAGGCTGGCCTCCAACTCAGAAATCCACCTGCCTCTGCCTCCCAAGTGCTGGGATTAAAGGCATACACCACTATACCTATGAGAACATATTTTTTTAACATAAATGTATTATCAGTAAAATTGCATGGGAAAAAAGTAGTAAAGATTTTCAGTGTTTCTTACAGGAGAACTTAGAAAAATACATCCTCTGTCTGTTTGTATGAAGTAAATACTGAATTTTGCAGTCATGTCGATGGTATGAGTCATGGGGGGTGGGGGGGACTGCATTCATAATGACAGTGCAAAATGTTTGCTTGGAATCACAGGGCCTTGAGGGATCTGATAGTAGTTGATATGGAGGAGTTAATAGTTAACATATCACCCAGGTCCATGGTCAATAATGACACAGCATTTTAGAGCCGCTGATCTCGTGTGAGTTCAGCTTTGCTTTATTTAATGGTGACATTCTTGCTCACTGTGTTCTGTGTATGAGTACTCCTTTGTTTTGGTTTTGTTTTTTTGTTTTTTTGGGGGTGGGGGAGGGTTAGTACTCAAAATACCTCCCAATATAGCCTGGGCTGTCTCAGATTCTCGGTGTAGCTCATCCTTGCCTCAGACTCAGTTCTCCTGGCTCGGCCTTCTGAGTGTCAGGACTGCAGGTGTGCATGGCCATGCCCCACCGTCCTCAGCTATTCTAAGACACTACTGGGAAATCTAGACCTTTAAGTTACAGCACAACCAACCCCCTTGGCAAAGGTGATTCTGTGGCTGTCTTCTCAGGGCTGACGATAATACTGAGTGCTCAACTCCTTTTCCCTTTTTCCTTCTCTAGCCTGGGCTAAAAGAAGTAGTTGAATCCTGTCGAGGGAAAAATCTATTTTTTTCTACCAATATTGACGATGCCATCAGAGAAGCTGATCTAGTATTCATTTCTGTAAGTAAGTTTGTTTTGCCATGTGAGTTTTAGTTTGTCTGTGAAAGCTTCATGGTTTTATTTGGTATTAAGCCATAACAGTGCTCTTAACTGTGACAATATATCGCATGTTATAGACAGGCAGTCCTTTAAAGTGGGGACCCGTGTGTTCATTTTTTCCCCTGGACTTAGCTCAGAACCTGCCTGCTCACCTCATATCTGGCACACATACAGCAGGTTCTCCACAAGAGTTCTCTTGCTTCTTCCAGTTGTTTCTCTCAGTGGCTATACCTGTAAACTGTGCTATTCTGTGAGAGCTAAGGCCATGATGACTATTGATTAGCTAGTTAGCTGATAGTCTGGACACACTCTTGAAAGCGCTGACCAGCCTTCATAGGCCCCTACCCTTCATCCCAAATGCTCTCACTAGGTGAACACACCAACAAAAACATATGGGATGGGAAAAGGCCGGGCAGCAGATCTGAAGTATATCGAAGCTTGTGCTCGCCGCATTGTGCAGAACTCAAATGGGTACAAAATTGTGACTGAGAAAAGCACGGTCCCTGTGCGGGCAGCAGAAAGCATCCGCCGCATATTTGATGCCAACACAAAGCCCAACTTGAACTTACAGGTATGAAGAAAAAAAAGAAATCTAGTTCTTCTTCAGTCAAGACTGATGCCTTAAAGTTACCCACAATTCATTCTCTCCTAAAACTTTCCTCTGTATTGCTCTTCTAGGTACTGTCCAATCCTGAGTTCTTGGCAGAGGGGACAGCCATCAAGGACCTAAAGAACCCGGACAGAGTCCTGATTGGAGGGGATGAAACCCCAGAGGGCCAGAAAGCTGTTCGGGCACTTTGTGCTGTGTATGAGCACTGGGTTCCTAAGGAAAAGATCCTCACCACCAACACTTGGTCCTCAGAGCTTTCCAAACTGGTTAGTGCAAAGCTTGCAATTAAATTGTTTTTGTTTTTTTTGTTTGTTTGTTTGTTTTTTTGGTTTTTTGAGACAGGGTTTCTCTGTGTTGCCCTGGCTGTCCTGGAACTCACTCTGTAGACCAGGCTGGCCTCGAACTCAGAAATCCACCTGCCTCTGCCTCCCAAGTGCTGGGATTAAAGGTATTATATTGTTAATGTGTTGAAGCCACACACACACACACACTCACACACACACACACTTTGTTCAGTTTTTTAGTGCTAGGATAAACCTGAACCTCATCTGTTAGTCACTCTCTGTGGCACAACACTGTATCCCAGCCCTTCCTTTTGAGCTTGTGTTTTCTAACCAGCCATCCTGTCTCCTCAGCATGTGTCCATCAGCATCTCTTCTGCCTGCTTAGTGATTAGTCACCTTAGTGAAGCACACCGGCAGATGACATTGCTCTTCTACTCATCGCCTTCTCCCGTTTTTCTTTTATTTAAAGGCAGCCAATGCTTTTCTTGCCCAGAGGATCAGCAGCATTAACTCCATAAGTGCTCTGTGTGAAGCCACAGGCGCCGATGTGGAAGAGGTGGCAACGGCTATCGGGATGGACCAAAGAATTGGAAACAAGTTTCTAAAAGCCAGCGTTGGTAAATAAAATGTTCTCTACATATTTCTCTAGTAAAATAGTGGAGCCTCTTTATGGAAGAGCTTTCTTTGTTTGTTTTTAATTTAACATCTGTTGTTTTTTAAAAAAAAGATTTGCTGGGTGGTAGTGGTGGTGCATGCCTTTAATCCTAGCACTCTGGAGGCAGAAGCAGATGTTTGAGGCCAGCCTGGTGTATAGAGGGAATTCCAGAACAGCCAGGGTTACACAAAGAAACCTAGTCTCAAAAAGAGAAAAAAATTGGGCTGTAGAGATGGCTCAGCGGTTAAGAGCACTGACTGCTCTTTCAAAGCTCCTGAGTTCAAATCCCAGCAACCATATGGTGGCTCACAACCATCTGTAATGGGATCTGACTCCCTCTTCTGGTGTGTCTGAAGACAGCTACAATGTACTTGTGTACTTGTTTATGATAATAAATAAATCTATGGGCCAGACAAAAAAAAAGAGAGAGAGAGAAAAATTAAGAACAAAACACAACAAAAACAAAAAAACCTCTAGAGGGGTTGGGGAGATGGCTTAGTGATTAAGAGCACACTGGCTGCTCTTGTAGAGGGCCAGTGGATAATTCCCAGTACCTATGTGGTAACTCACAAGCATCCTAAGCTCTCATGACTTACTAGACATGCATGTGGTACACATGTATACACGCAGGCAAAATTTTCATACACATAAAATAAATCTTTTTTTGTTTGTTTTTTCGAGACAAGGTTTCTCTGTGTAGCCCTGGCTGTCCTGGAACTCACTCTGTAGACCAGGCTGGCCCTGAACTCAGAAGTAAAATAAATCTTTAAAAAACACATCTGGGGCCTGTGAGATGGCTCCATGGGTAAGGGCCCCTGTCCCCAAGCCTGGTGACTGAAGTTTGAACTCACTGCTAAAAGGAGAGAACAGACTCTCTCAGCTGTCCTCTGACTTTCACATAGTACCTTCCATTAGGTTGTAAAGATTAAGTGAAGCTGGGTGTACTGTGTACATCTCTCATCTCTGCCCTTAGGAAGTAGAGGCAGGAGAGGATTGGGAGTTTGAGGCTAGCCTCTGCTACATAAGTTGCCCAGGATGCCCTTGAACTTGTTTTATAGCCCAGGCAGGCTGAGTCTTGTATGTTCCTACGTCAGCCTCCCAGGTAACTGGAAGTATAGGCATGTGCCTCCAGGCCTGACCACGGCACATTTGCCCTTACCCCAATCTGTAGGACTTTGCACTAGCTATAAATTTCTCATTGTTGGTGGTAGTTAGACTGTACTATAGTACTAAAAATACTTTATAGAGTACAACTTGGTGAAACTCTGTCTTATAATAAAACATACAGAAAGGGGGTTGGGTAGGACATGGCTCAGTGTTAAAGTTCTTGCCTAGCATGCCCAAGGCCTGGATTCAGTCCCACCACACATACATACACAGACATACACACACACTCTCCTTCTCCCTCTCCCTCTCTCTCTCCCTCTCCCTCTCTCTCTCCCTCTCCCTCTCTCTCTCTTTCTCTCTTTCTCTTTCTCTCACTGTTTCTGAGGCTGTATGTCACTTTCCTGCCCTTCTGATGTTTTCTGCAACTATAATACAACCATTTACAAAAGACACACCATGTGTCATGTCTATATCAGTGCTTTATCCTTTAAGTTTTTTTTTCTTTCAAGGCAGAAGTTCATACAGTCTAGCTGGCTGAAACTTGCTATATAGTCACGGTTGTCCTCAAACTCCTTATCCTGCCTGTGCCTTTCATAAACCAGAATTACAGATGCGTGACACTATGGTTGACATTATAACTGCTGATGGCCTACTAAGAAGGTGCTATGATTTTCTTTTTAGAGGGTATTTCACATTCAAGAAACATTTTGTAACTTGCTCAAATCAAAAACTGAGGCCACATGTTTCTGACGCTGAAAATTTTACCTCCCTGCTGCAGCCTGAATTACACTAGCTCAAAGGTGAGCTAGCACACCTTGGCCCACATCCACCCCACAGCTCATTGTAAATAAGTTACACCACACCCATGGCCTTTCTCTTCCTGGCTACTTTGGAGCTGCAGAGGCAGAGGTGAACTGTCATGACAGGGATTTTATGGCCCACAAAGACTGAAATTTTTACAGCAGGCCCTTTACATTAACATTTTACTAACTCTGTAGTAAAGGAGGAGACATAGGGAATCATGCCAGGTCAGTGACAGAAGAAGTGGAAGATAAATGTGAGGGAAAGGTCAAGTTGGGGCTGGAGAAATGGTTAAGAGTGTTTATTCTTATAGATGACCTGTGTTTATCCCACGGCCCCTCTAAATCAGCCACCCCTCCTCTAACCTCTGACGAAGATGCACACATGTATGTACATGCAGGCAAAACACTCACATATAAAAAGAAAATCCTCTTTTAAAAGGAAAAACGTCAAATGTAGCTTTAATGAAACCTGTATTGGGGAGCAGTTAGTGTGTGCCTGAAGAGCTGATTACCTAAAAATGTCACATGATTTATAAAACACCTTTTCTCTATTTTTTCATCTTGATACAGTCCAGGCTAGGCTTGAACTCACCATGTAGTTGCAAAAAAATTTCTGCTATCTGAATTTTATTACTTAAAATCTGAATAAAAGTTGCCAATGTTGTGTAAGCTTTGCCACAGGATTTAGTTTCTGGGTCTTACCTGAAAATATTGTCAGCTTATTTTTGTTCCCTCAGGTTTTGGTGGGAGCTGCTTCCAAAAAGATGTTCTGAATTTGGTTTATCTCTGCGAGGCTCTGAATCTGCCTGAAGTGGCTCGTTACTGGCAGCAGGTATATATCTTTGTAGTTAATAACTTCTCATTAGATTCTAATTAAACATGGCACCCTTGGTGAAATGGTTTTGCATTTACTTATTTCGGGTTTATCTAATGAAGTTCTGTTTACAGTTAATCTTTTTTCCCTAGTCAACTGGGATGGGTATTTTTGACACACCAATACTTCTCATTTTTTAGCTAAATTTGCCCCAAGAATAAGCCAGGAAGTAATATTATCCTGTATGTTTTGGTGCATGTGTTTGAGACATAGAGAATCATGTAACCAGACTGGTCTTGAAGTTACTATGTAGCTGAGAATGCCCTTGAACACCTACTCTCTCTGCCACCTCCTCTGCAGTGCTAGTCTTAGAGGCATGCCCCATTATAAGATACAGGGTCTCACTGTGTAGTTCATGCTACCCTGGAACTTGGTGTGAAGCATGCTTTTCTATGAAACTTAAGAACCAGCATTGTAATATTTTCAAGTAGTTTGCATCTATGGATACTTTCAGTTTCATAGAGCTGAAACAGGAACCCCTTCCCAATTTTTCAAATGCTTGCTTATTCTGAGTACTCTTTGGGAGCATTTTGTATGCAGAATAGCATTTAGTCCTCATCACTAACAGTATCCCCATTTTTAGATGAGAAGAGACTGAGAAATGACAGTTTGCCTAAGGTACCTGCCAGGTTATGCACCTTTTCCAAATGATTTTCTCTGAGTTCATAATCTTCCAGACTTCAGCAATGGCTATGAGCAAGTCTATAGAGATGGCCACCACTGCCCTGCTTGTTTTGTTTTGTTTTTTTGTTTGTTTGTTTTTTTTCAATGGCTTGCTTTTTATGTATTTCATTCAGCCTAGCAACTGGCTTTATCTTGCTACTCATTATGCAAATAATGCAGATGAAGTCCAGATTTCCCAGCACTGTTTGTGCTCCTTTTCAAGCTCCCGAGACTTGCCGTGGTCCCTGGGTGTTTTCAAAAAAGCTTCTTTCCCCTGTGTTTACTTCTGCAACTTAGACTCCGTGTCAGAAGCTCCCAGACTCTCTTACTTTTGGGTGAAAGCTTGTCCAGTACTTGTGGTGTCACGGCTTGTGTAGAAGCAGCTCCCCCTCTGTTCTTGGCTATTTTCTTCTCATAGTGAGCTTTGGTGACCGGTGAGTTGAGCAGGTTAAGGATGCTGCCTGTGGGGTGTCTTCTCTAGGCTGGCCTTGTAGCTGGTCTCAGACGACTTCAGAATTCAAGCCTAGCTGTGTGGCCCATCTTCTCATCCACCCCAGCCTCCCTCACAGAAGATAATGAACATTTCAGGAAGGCTCTAAGGAAGGGAATTGATGTGTTTTATCACTTGGTTTTGTTTTGTTTTTTCGAGACAGGGTTTCTCAGTGTAGCCCTGGCTGTCCTGAAACTCACTCAGTAGACCAGGCAGGCCTCAAACTTAGAAATCTGCCTGCCTCTGCCTCCCAAGTGCTGGGATTAAAGGCGTGCGCCATCACTGCCCGGTGATATGTTTTATTATTATTTTATTTATTTGTTCATTTTGTTTTTTGAAAGACAGAGTTTCTCTGTATACCTGTAGCTGTCCTGTAACTTTCTCTCTAGACCAGGCTAGCCTAGAACTCAGAATTGTGCCTGCCTTCCAAATGCTAGGATTAAAGTTCTATGCTACCACATCTGGCAATTGGTGGATTTTTAATTTTCAAATTTAAATCTAAATAACAGTGTTAGGTAAACTTTGTCATTAATATGTAAGCTGTATATTTGTATAGTAGAATTTACTATAAAACCACATATATGTCCTAGACTATACTTTTGTAAGCTAATATTGTAAATTATATGTATAACTTCAGGTCATAGACATGAATGACTACCAGAGGAGGAGGTTTGCATCACGGATCATAGACAGCCTGTTTAATACAGTGACCGATAAGAAGATAGCTATCTTGGGGTTTGCGTTCAAAAAGGATACTGGAGACACCAGGTACCAGTCTTTTAAAACATTTAGAAAAATGTGTGTGTGTGTATGTGTATGGGGTTGTTTGTTTGTTTGTTAATTTTACTGATATTTACCAAATACAGTATTAATCTTGAGAGGTAGAGGTAGAGACAAGCAGATCTCTGTGAGTTGGAGTCCAGCCTGGTTTACATGACAAGTTCCAGGCTAGCCAGGATGGCGTGGTGAGGAGTGTGTACACACGAGTGCACATGGCATGCATGTGGCAGTCAGAGAGCAAGTTTGAATAGTCAGTTCTCTCCTTGCATAGTGGGATCCACTTTTCCTGCTAATTATTTCACTGACTTGCTTTGAAACATGTCAGGGCCGGAAGTGCATAAAAGCACTTGCTTCTAAGCCTCATGGGATTCAACATGGTGGAAAGAAAGAGCCAACTCCTTCAAGTTGTTCTCTGATCACCACTGGGCACCATGCACATTGCATGCACACACACACACACACACACACACACACACACGCAAAATTAAAAAAAAAAAAACATTTCAAACCCTTTGAAGGTATTGCACATTTCATCTTATCCTTATCTTTCAGTTGGCAGAAATGAATGGAACCACATGTATGTGTATATATGTGTATATGTGTTTCCTTTAGTGTTTTATTCTCCACCATATAAAGATGTCAGAAGAGGGCTGTCAGTGTGGTGTCACAATAAGCAGAAGAGGGCCTGTGTGTCTCCTTTCTCTGTGTGTGAACTGGGGTGTGTGTGTGTGTGTGTGTGTGTGTGTGTGTGTGAGAGAGAGAGAGAGAGAGAGAGAGAGAGA
>NW_022196905.1:58534357-58542054 GCF_008632895.1 Mastomys coucha | reverse complement strand
TTGAACTCATGACCTTCTGAAGAGCAGTTGGTGCTCTTACCCGCTGAGCCATCTCACCAGCCCCTAAATGTTTCTTAAATTCCCCGTTATTAGAATATGCCCTTTAAACCGATACTGATTTGTTTGTCCTTCAGAGAGTCCTCCAGTATTTATATTAGCAAGTACCTGATGGATGAGGGCGCACACCTCCACATATATGATCCAAAAGTACCAAGGGAACAAATAGTGGTGGATCTTTCTCATCCAGGCGTCTCAGCGGATGACCAAGGTAGGACTTGCCCACAGAGCATTTGAGTGAGACCCACACGGCTGGCTTGTCTTTGAAATCTTTATTTAGTAGTTGTTTTTCTGTCACTTCTTGCCAGTGCTCGGGATTCAGCCTCGTTTCTCTAACATTAACTCTTAGCTACTGTGTTCTCAGCTTCAAGCTGACCTCATCAGCTGTGCTTTAATCTGCTCGTGTTTGCAGGAGCCAGGGATATAGCTCAGTGGTATCCACGAAGCCTCAGAGATCGCCAGGAAATACTTATGAAGAAAGTTCGGGGTGCTCCTGGTCCCCACTTCCTATTCATTCACTGTCAGACACTTTCTCCAGGGCGAGTGTTAAAACATACAACTTCTAGCACCTCGTTTGTTTCTCATCTCTTTTGGTCATTGCTGTTTTTATAGTGTCCAGACTGGTGACCATTTCTAAGGACCCATATGAAGCATGTGATGGCGCCCATGCCCTTGTTATCTGCACTGAGTGGGACATGTTTAAGGTGATGTCTCAGATTACATCATGGAAAATTCTAGAAGCATTCCAGTGCAAACACTAGTTGGTTATTTGCCTACATGTATGCTCTAATTATTCATTTGTACGTCTACATAGGAACTGGATTATGAACGGATTCATAAAAAAATGCTGAAACCAGCCTTTATCTTTGATGGTCGGCGTGTCCTGGATGGGCTCCACAGTGAATTACAGACCATTGGCTTCCAGGTAGGCAGGAATCTGGGCTGGCTGTTTTATTTGGTTTGGTCTGGTCATCATTTATTTTTATTTTAGTTATTAGTGTGTGTGTGTGTGTGTGTGTGTATGCATGATTATGGGTGGGGGCATGTGTGGAGGTCAGGGGACAACTCTGTAGAGCCAGTTAGTTCAGCCCTTCCTCCTCTGTCACAGGGCTTCAGGCTTGTGCAGCAAATCCCTTTACCTTCTGAGCTACCTCAATGGCCATGGACGATCTGTAAACCAATTGTATGGGTTTCAAAGTGTCGTATTTTCCAAGTTAGCAGTAGGACAGTAAGATAACCAGGACAAGAGGCCCATTCTTTGCAAAGCCCCAATTGTTTAGTAACCATTCCACTCCTTCCGGTTTGTAACCTAAAGTTGGTTTCCTTTACTTGGCAGTAGGAGGGGATCTGGTGCCCATCTTATGGAAATAGCTTGTGCCCTGTCTCCCTCCATACTGTAAAGGTCAAGTAAGAAGATCCACCCTGGCTGCATGGTGCACTTGTTATTCACAGCTTCATGCCCAGTGAAGCCCTGCCGAGGGGCGGGGTTTGATTGTGGGTGGCCACTGAGGAAATGCTTCACCTAGCAGCAACACTCCTCCTGTGAGAATAGCTAGCATCCACCTCGCCAGGTACCCAGGTCATTGCTTGATGTCCCTCCTGCATCTTTCAGACACCCAGCACTGTGTTTGTGCTCTGAGAAGTCTGAAGGAAGAATATGGGCCTTATGAGCCCTCTTTCCATTCACATTCATCCCTGTGGAGCTTTGGAAAGCTGACAGAGCAGTGCATTTGTGTGTTCTGCCTGGCTCTGCTGTACCTGAGTTCTGCAAGTACTAACAAGTTGTTACTTGCTACCTCCTGGAGCAGTGTGGACATGGAGTAGAGGCTCCTGGCAGAGTAATTAGGGAAGATTAAAAACAGTTGGTAGAGGAGGGCTGCCAGCATGGCACCAAGCTAACCTTCTGCATGGCCTTAGTGCGCTAGAAAGGCTTTATCTACTCACCACAAACACTGGATCTGCTTTTTTTGTTTTTGTTTTTGTTTTTTGTTTTGTTTTTTTTTTTTTTTTTTTTTTTTTTTTGTTTTTCAGGACAGGGTTTCTCTGTGTAGCCCTGGCTGTCCTGGGACTCACTCTGTAGACCAGGCTGGCTTCGAACTCAGAAATCCACCTGCCTCTGCCTCCCAAGTGCTGGAATTAAAAGCTTGTGCCACCACTGGATCTGCTTTCTTTAAGCTCTCACTCACTTGCTAAAGGGCCTTTTCTCTGCCACTTGTGAGATAGTCTCAGCAGAGCTGGCAACTTTGTTAACTCCTTGAAAACTCCTCCATCTTACTCTTAGCTAGCAAGTGAGCAGCTGGGATGCTTTTCTGGGTTGTGACTTAAACTCAGGAGTGTTATCTTTTAAATATTATTTCCAAGACACATGTAGGAAGATAAATATTTTAAAATTTTGGGGGGGCTAGAGAGATGGCTCAGCGGGTAAGAGCACCAACTGCTCTTCTGAAGGTCATGAGTTCAAATCCCAGCAACCACATGGTGGCTCACAACCACTCGTAATGAGATCTGACACCCTCTTCTGGTGTGTCTGAAGATAGCTACAGTGTACTTACATATAATAATAAATAAATCTTTAAAAAAATTTTTTTTTTTTAAATTTTTTTTAGCTGAGGCATACCTTTAAGCCCAGCACTTGGGAAGCAGAGACAAGTGGATCCTTGAGTTTGAGGCCAGCCTGGTCTACTAGTGAATTCCTGGACATCTAGAGAAAAACCTGTCACAACTAACTAACTAACTAACTATAACTAAGTAAATAAGTAAGTGTCTGGAGAAATGGCTCTGCTCTTGCACAGGACCTGAGTTTAGCTTCCAGCACCCACATGGTGAGCCACAGCCATCTCTAACCCCAGTTCTACGTAATCAGGGATCTTCTTCTGGTCTCCAGGTATACCAGGCACATACACAGTGTATATACATATGGGCATGTATATGCAAAACACTCATATATATATATATATATATATATATATATGATAAAAATAAATGGTCTTGAGTTCTTAGAGAATTTAACTTCCCCCGGTAAGATTTTTTTTATTTATTTAAATCAGCTAGGTTTGGTAGCACCTTTCTATAATTCTGCACTTGGGAGGTAGAAATTGAATGACCAGGAGTTCAAGGTCATCTTCTGCTGCATAGGTAGTTCTAGGCCTACCTGGACTTCATACCCTGCCTCAAAAATAAAATCAAATAGGAAATGGGATCCCTACATAATGGAGTGTGTGTAAGTCACACGATAAGAAAATAGACTACTATAAATAAAGCAGGAATCCTTTGTAGTATGAGTCAGAATGAAAGAATTAATTTTTAATTCAAACAAGATATAGAAATAGAATAGTATGTTTATCTCTACTATAGAGGAGATAAACATACACTGGTAAGTGGTTGTGGGTTGGAGAACTGGCTCAGACTTTAAGAGCACTCATTGCTCTTCAGAAGGCCCTAACTTTAGTTCCTAGTATGTACACATATAGGCAAAACACTCATATATGTGTAAGCCTGGTCTACATAGTGATTCCCAGGGCAGCTCACAAGTGTCTGAGCCCCTTTGGTGTATAGGCTACATGCAGACAGAGTACCCAGAGCATGGGAGGCAGAAGCAGGGGGTTCTGTGAGTTAGAGGCCAGGACTCATAACAAGACCCCACAGCTATAAACCCCAACAAAATCAAGCCAGCAAAGTGGAGTGGCACTTGATTCTAGAAACATCAAAAAATAAAGGAGCCAAAGATCTCTGAGCAACTCAGAGAACTTGAAGAAGTTTCTCCTCATCTTCTCTTCTCTCTGCAGTATAGAGCTAGTTCTGTTTTTTTCTTCCTCTTCAGATTGAAACAATTGGCAAGAAGGTATCTTCCAAGAGAATTCCATACACTCCTGGTGAGATTCCAAAGTTTAGTCTTCAGGATCCACCTAACAAGAAACCCAAAGTCTAGACATTGCCTTTTACCTGGGAGGATTTGGTACTTCAGGGCAGCCGGCGTCTGCTATACTAAATGGTAAATGAACTACATGTTTTTAAGGAAACAAAAATATTTTTGTAACCATCAAATTTATACTAGCTATATGGGTGTTAGCATATCTAATAATTATGAGTCTAGAATAATTTTTACATATTTTTATATTATTGTCCTCTCAGTTACTGAATGGATGGAAAACAATCATGTTGGTTTAAATGTCAGTTTTTGTAAAATAAAAATGAAGCCTTGACCTTTTCAGCATTACAAATTGTCCACAGACTGCACTTTAATACAAGGGAAAGGCAGTCTCATTCTCCGCCGTGTTTGTCTGCTTATCATGAACTGGGACTTTGAAGCCATGAAATCACTGTGCTAGTATGGGCTGGTTACAGTTCTCTGCCTTTTGTTTTAATGAGATTATGTCATTAATGGTTTTAATTGTTTTTTGTTTTTCCCAAAAGATCACTCTGCATTACTTTACATGTTTAACTTGAGCCATGATTTCTTTTTTTTTTTTGAACAATTTAACCTGAGGAGAAAATCAGTAGTGTGGTCTATTTCATTCTGTTCCTTAGCCTCTGTAGCTGCTGGTTACGTTTGCACCTAGGAGTCAAGAAATGTTATCTTTATTTTGATTTTTTAATTTCTATTACAATTCCATTTTTTTTCCTTTAAGCAAAGAAAACCAATAAAATCTCATGTGTAAACTGGAGAGATTCTCCAATTTACATATATATCTTCTTTATGTGCATTTATTTATTTGGAGGGGATGTGGGGTGTGTACATGTGCAGAGGTCAGAGGTCTCTCCTTTTGTGTGGGTCCTGGACTTCCAACTCAGGCGGTCAGCTTTATAGCACGCTCCTTTACCCAGTCAGCCATCTCAGCATTTTTCAAAACATTTATTCCACGTATCTGTGTTTTTTCTGTGTGTGTTTAGGTGTGTGAGTCTTGGGGGCTGAACCATGGCAGGCTTGGTGATGGCCCCCTCACCCCTGAGCCACCTTGCTAGCCCAGGATGCATCTAAAGAACTTTCGTGTGCCTTCCCGTTTGCATTGAACACTTTATATGTTTCCTTATTTTTATGTATGAGTGTTTCCCTATCTGTAGCATCAGACTCCTTGGAACTGGAGTTATTGATGGCCGTACACCATCATGTGGGTACTGAGAACTGAACCGTGGTCCTCTGCAAGAACACAGTGGTTTTAATGGCTGAGCCATATCTGTAGCGTTTCCTGATGAATTATTTGCAGTGGTTTTCTCTTGGGTTGATGATGTCCTATTTCCATTTCATGCTGTGTGCACTGGGATACACAAACCTTGTTAAACAAGGTTTAACATCCTTTAGAACTTGTGTGACTAAAGAAAAATAGAAATTCAAGACATCAGAGCCCCTGGACCTGGAGTTATGAGCAACTGTATAAGCCATGATGTGGGTGCTGAGAATGGAAACAAGTGCTCTTAACCACTGAGTCACCTCTCCAGCCCCTATAGTTACATCTTAAATACTTAACAGAATTTCCTACACAATAGCCTCAATTTTGTCTCTTGGCCTACAAAACATAAAAACTATTGGCTATCTGGCCCCCCAGAAAAGCTTTGTGAACATCAGAACTCATGTTGGTTTAAGGATTAACTCTTATTTGTAAGACTCCTTAGAATAAATTTATGGATTAGAATTTGCTCTGTATCTGCTTGTCAATAGGATTATAAACTCAAAGATGTTTTGGTACAGCAGTTAAGATTAGGCATTCCTATACGGAGCAATAGAGCCACACACACACCTTTAATTCCAGTCTATAAAGAGAGTTTCAGGGCTGGCAAGATGGCTCAGCGGGTAAGATCACTGACTGCTCTTCCGAAGGTCCCGAGTTCAAATCCCAGCAACCACATGGTGGCTCACAACCACCCATAATGAGATCTGACACCCTTTTCTGGTGTGTCTGAAAACAGCTACAGTGTACTTATTTATAATAATAACTAAATCTTTGAGCTGGAGTGAGCAGGAACCGAGCAAGTGGGGTTGAACAGAGTGAGCAGAGGTCCTAAATTCAATTCCCAACAACCACATGAAGGCTCACAACCATCTGTATAGAGTTAGAATGTACTTATATACATAAAATAAATAAATCATTAAGGGGGCTGACAAGATGGCTCAGCAGGTAAAAGCACTGACTGCTCTTCCGAAGGTCTGAGTTCAAATCCCAGCAACCACATGGTGCCTCACAACCATCCTGTAATGGGATCTGATGCCCTCTTCTGGTGCATCTCAAGTCAGCTACAGTGTACTTATATATAACAATAAATAAATCTTTAAAAATAAATAAATAAAATCTTTAGAGAAAGAGAGAAAGAGAGAGAGAGAGAGAGAGAGAGAGAGAGAGAGAGAGAGAGAGAAAGAGAAAGAGTTCAGGTCAGCCAGGACTACACAGAGAAACCCTGTCTCAAAAAAAAAAAAAAAAAATTAGGCACTCCTTAATTGCATAAAGTGTCTGTGCCCAGAGTGGAAAAGTAAATAACTGTGGAATACAGTTATGGTTCAAAAGGTAGAAAAATTGCAAATGGAAGAAAATGGGCCAAGATAGAGCCTTGAAAATTTGCTATTTATTATGGGGAAAAAATATGTGCCTCAACATTTAAATGTGTATAGCAATTTGAGACCTTTTTGACTGCTACTGTGTGAATTAAAGACCATGGTTTTAAAAAAGAAAGTGTAGGGCTAATAGATGGCCAAGTGGGTAAAAAAAGCCACGTGCCACTAAGTCTGACCTCAGCTGGGTTTGCGGGAACCACATGGTAGAGGGAGAACCAGCTGCAAAAATAAAAACTTTTTTTTTAACGTAAAAGAAAATGGTTTTAAAATGAAAAAAGAAATCACTAAGGACCAGGAGCACGGTTTAGTCCTTACTACACAAGCCTGCGTTTGATCCCTGAAGCCCATGTAACGGCAGAAGAGACCTGATTCTGTGGTGGTGTCCTTGGACCTCGTTGATCTCTGACCTCCACTGCCCTCTGGTATGTGTTCTTGTGAAGTGACAGACTTGGAGAGTGGAAGCCAGGGGGTCAGGAGTTTAAGGATAGCCTTGATTACATACTGAGATAAACCTGGGTTATATGAGGTCCTGTTTCAAAAAGACCAAACAAGTGCAGCTACAGAGATGTCCCAGTGGTTAAGTGCCCTTGCTGTTCTTCCTGAGAGACAAAGTTTAGTTCATAGCACTCATGTCAGGCAGCTCCCAACCAGCTCTAACTCCAGCTCTAGGGGATCTAACACCCCTCTGACCTATAGGCACCTACACATACATATATGAACACAGATACATACACAGTAATAAACCTTTTTAAAAAACAATAAATGTGACCTAGAGAAGGGACCCAAGGAGCTGAAGGGTTTGCAGCCCCTTAGGACGAACAGCAATATGAACTAACTAGCACCCTCAGAGCTCCCAGGGACTAAACCACCAACCAAAGAGTACACATGGTGGGACTGATTGTTCCAGCAGCATATGTATAGCAGAGAGGATGGCCAAGTAGGTCATACATGGGAGGAGAGGCCCTTGGCCCTGTGAAGGCTCTATGCCCCAGTGTAGGGGAATGCCAGGGCCAGGAAGTGGAAGAGGGTGGTGAGCAGGGGGAGGGGGAATGGAACAGGAGTTTGTTCTTGTTGTTTTTTGGGTTTTTTTTTTTTT
>NW_022196905.1:58520609-58534275 GCF_008632895.1 Mastomys coucha | reverse complement strand
TTTGAGGGGAAACTGGGAAAGGAGATATCGTATGACATGTAAATAAAGAAAATATCTAATAAAAAAAGGAAAAAGAAAAAAAGAAAAAAACCAATCAATGCTGGTCCTCGTGGTACAGGGCAGTGAATGTCAGTCTTGGGTGTCCCAGATGAGAGGGTTGAAAGTACAAGGCTTCCCTCAACTCGAGAGACTGCGTTCATGACTGATCGTTTCTAATGGCTTCCTTCAACCACTAAATCATCTGACTCCCACTTCCTGTTGGTGGTGTAGATGCCCATGACTCACAGAACCTGTTTGAAGAGATTTTCTTCCTTGATGCTGAGAACACTCGAATGTCAGAAGTAGACTGTTATTAAGAGATCACTGGCACAGAGAGGCAGAGTGATGACAGAGGCAGAGAGGCCATGACCTGAGAAAGTTCTTTCTAAGATAATAAAGCTCAAATTTATCTTTTGACTCAGAATCCTGTCTTTTTTTATTCTGTATCTTACAAAGGAAATTTTATGTGGCTATACTGTAAAGCATGTAATTGGATAACCAATTCCATGTGAGATTTTTAAGTAATAAGTAAGTACTTATTATAAAGGTTATGGAGCCAGGGATGCAGCTTGGTTGGATCCAGTACTTCTGGCCTACACGAGCACCCACACACAGAAACAAATAATTATGTAAGATAACACACATACAAATAATTTTAAAAAGTATATGTTATTTAAAAATCTAGCAACAGAGCTGGAGAGATGGCTCAGTGGTTAAGAGCACTGGCTGCTCCTCCAGAGGTCCCGAGTTCAGTTCCCAGCAACCACATGGTGGCTCACAACCATCTCTAATGGAATCCAATGCCCTCTTCTGGTGTGTCTGAAATCAGCTACAGTGCACTCAGATACATAAAATAAATCTTTAAAAAAAAAAAAACAAAAAACAACAAAAAGTGGCACAAGGCCAAGCTGAGTGGCTCCCTCCTTGTAACGTGAGCTCTTAGGAGGTAGGCAGGCAGATGCCAGGAGTTCTAGGACAGCCTGGACTACAGAAGTGAGTTCCAGGATAGCCTTTGCTACACAGTGAGACCCTGTTTCAGAACACACACCACAGAAAGGAAAATAAAGAGGAACAGAAGATTGCTTGCGGCAGGTAAGGAAGGTGACTGGGTGACTTTGCTGCACAATCTAGACTGGCCTCGAACAGTGTATTCTTCTCCTTCTGCCTCCTAAGTGCTGGGTGTAAGAGTGTACTCCTGGCCAGCTAGTGTTGCAGGCCTGTAATCACAGCACTCAGGAATCATCTCTACTATACAGCCAGTCTGAGGCCAGCCTGGGCTGAACAAGACCCTGTCTCAACAAACAACAAAAAGTCTACATCCAGTTTGGAAGGACAGATAATAAAGGGCTTTGACCCAGGCTGGCCTTCAGCTCACAGCAATCTTCCACACAACTGCTGAGGTTCAAGGTGTGTACCATCATGTCTTATCCTGTGCACACATGTATGTTCTTCCCTTTGTAAGGAACCCATTATAATTAAGGATAGCAAGAGGTACTGGTAGGGGCTGTATAACTCAATAAAACAGAGTAGGAAGGAGCCAGTGCTGGCCCGGAGGTTTTAAGACATTGTGGACAGCGGAGTGCTTGGGTATGTAATGACTGGAATGCTGGCTGATATCCCTGCAGGAGGAGGTGCCCATCAGGACCACAGAGGCTCTACCCCAAAGGGAGGGCGAGAGGAGCACTGACTGGGGAATCAGCTAGAGGTCTAGCTTAACAGCTCTCCAATCTTCCCCATTCCTAAACTTCAGAGAGTGATGAGCAGCCTAGCATTTTGTCTTATCCTCATGGGTGCTGAGCCAGCCATCAGGAGCACTGCCTCTCAACCTGTGAGTCGTAATCCCTTGGGGCCACATGTTAGATATCCTGCATTTCACACATTAACATTACAACTCATAACAGTAGCAAAATTATGGTAATGAAGCAGCAACAAAAAAAATCTTATGGTCGGGGGTCACCACACATGAGCGTTAGGAAGGTTGAGAATCACTGCTCTAGAGCACGGGTCAACACAGAGGCCACATCCTTAAAGAAAACTGGCTCCCCTCCTTAGCTACTGACACTAGTGGGAGCTTGTGAGCCCTTCCCAACTCCACAGTGGTGCTGACTTATCTATGCAGGTTTTTTAAAAAGATTATCATGTGTCACGGAGTCCATATGTGTGTAGATGCATGTGTTCCTCTACTCCACACACACACACACACACACACACACACACACAAATAAATAAATAAAAATAAATCTTTTTAAGAAAAGAAATTTCATATGGGTTTCTGAAATTTATAAGATCTTCTAAATGTTAGTAGACTTTTAAATTACAATGGCAACAGCAAACCATTCAAAGATGTTCTATGATCACCCCATCACTGACAAGGATGAGGACAAAGGTTGGCAAGAAGTCAAATGAATTATCACTAAATGTGTGTAGCTTTCAGGCTTTTTTCTTCCTTCTTTTCTCTTTTTCTTTTCCTTTCTTTTTTTTTTTTTTTTTTTTTTTTTTTTTTTTTTTTTTTTGAGATCAGGTCTTAAGCAGGAAGTCAGGATGGCCTGGGTGGAATTACAGGTATACGCCATTATGCCTGGATCAGACATCAGACATTTCAGAACGGTGTTGGTTTGCATGCACAGGAATCCTGACAGGATGGCACCGCCCTCACACCAACTGGAAGCAAAATCTTAACTCTCCTGTGATGTTGAAGGTCTTGGCTAAACTTTAGAAGCTTTTGTTTTTCTTTTAGCCACTAGATTTTTCAGGAAAAATTCACCTATTTAGGAAAAATAAGAATACATTAATATTACCCTAAATAAAGCATCATGAAGCTGCTATTTCAGAACTCCCCTCCCCCCAAAGAACACGGATTTACTGCACTTCCCTCCTGACAGATTTCAAAGGCAGTATTTTTATCATCTAAGTACTCCTTATCTTTGGCATTTCCCCGATTGTTTTTAATTTTTTATTTTTTGAGATTATAATGTATTACCACACCTTCCCCCCCACTTTCCTCTCTTTGTAACGGCACAGGCCTGCTCAGGGACCATAAAGGATTGCTTCATCTCTACGCTCTCAACTACTATTCCTTCCAGTAACCAAGTGTTCTGCAAGATGGCTCACTGAGCCTGTGGGTCTGCTGCTGCATGCTCGTCCCACTGTGAAAGCTGACTATTGCTCATCAATGACAAAGTCGTTTCAGAGAGCAGTTCCACCATCATTAGCCCGGATCTGCTGCTTATAAAGCAGACCTCCCTGCAGCTGAGCACTCAGCTGATGGAATCTTACTCCCTGATTCCCCTCCAGGGAAGCCAGAGCTCTCCTTCCATAATGGGCTTTGCTGCCTGTGAGTGGAGCCTGAGCTAGTGCGGGAGTCGAGGGCACAATCCCTTCCAGCCCATTAGGCTCCATTCAGTGTAGCTTCAGAGGAGCAAAGCGTTTCCTGTTGCAGCAGCGCAGCCCCAGAGGCTTCATTTTATGGGGAGTCGGGTCAGCTCCTCTCTGTCATCTTACAAGTACAATCAGAGCGCAACCATCATCAGACACAATCACCAAGGATCCTAAACATCTTGTCTGTATTGCTCAGTCCTTTGTCTAAATTTGATAGACACAGAACAAAGGTCACCAGGCTGGAGCCCATCATCTGAGCCCCAATGCTCTACACACCAGGATTCTATCTCTTAGTAGTGACTTTAAAAACACTAAAAGATCATAATTCACTTTCCTTTTAAATATTACTTTATGCCACACATGGCTGTTTAATCCCAGACCTTGGAGGCAGGCAGAGGCAGGCACAGGCAGGTAGATCTCCGTGGGTTTGAGGCCAGTTTGACCTACACGATGAATTCCAGGTCAGCAAAGACTATACAGTGAGACTGTCTCTATACAAATAAACAAAGAAATTAAAAACCATAAAAAAGAAAAGACAAAAAACAAAATAAGTATTACTCTAGATACCCACTTCTAGAAGCTAATACTGGTTCTAGCCTCTGTATGTATGTATGTATGTATGTATGTATGTGTGTGTGGGTATGTATGTATAATATGTATTATATGTGTATGTATGTATGCATGTATGTATGTATTGCAACTTGTCAGCCATCCTGCTTAACTCTCATTTCCAATTCATAGCCTATTAGTCAGTGCTGAACCAAATTCCTAGAACTTTTATTAATTTTAAGAATCTCAAACATGAATACATATTTTGATCATATTCTCCTCTACTCTGCCTCCTAACTTCTCCTAAGCACCCCAACTTCAAGAAATAACATGGAGCTTTTTTGGGCAGGTGCGGAAGCCAGAGCTGAGTGCCCATCACTATGCCTCAGAAAATTGAAGAAATCAAGGGCTTTCTGCTCACAGCCGAGCGGAAGGATGCCAAATCTGTCAAGATCAAGAAGAACAAGGATAATGTGAAGTTCAAGGACTACTGTAGCAGGTACTTTTACACCCTGGTCATCACAGACAAGGAAAAGACAGAGAAGCTGATGCAGTCCCTACCCCCAGGCTTGGCAGTGAAGGAGCTGAAATGAACCAGACCTCTGTGTATGACTATTAAAAACCCTGGAAGGTCATTAAAAAAAAAAAAGAAATAACATAGATGGGCTGGAGAGGTGGCTCAACAGTTAAGAGCACTGACTGCTCTTCCAGAGGTCCTGAGTTCAAATCCCAGCAATCATATGGTGGCTCACAACCATCTGTAATGGGATCAGATGCCCTCTTCTGGTGTGTCTGAAGACAGCTAAAGTGTACTCATATACATAAAATAAATAAATAATTCTTTAAAAAAAAAAAAGAAAAAGGAACACAGAGTTCAAATTCTTGGCTTTTATATAGGATAAACTATTCATGAGAATATCTTAAATTCATTTTCTGTTCCTGTTTTGTTTTTCTTTTTTTCTTTTTCTTTTTTGTTTTTCTGAGACAGCGTTTCTCTGTGTACCTGTTTTTTTAATATTATTTATTTATTATTTATACAAGTACACTGTAACTGTCTTTAGACACATACCAGATTTTTTTTTTTTTTTTTTTTTTTTTTTTTTTTTTTTTTTTTTTTTTTTTGATTTTTGAGACAGGGTTTCCTTGTGTAGCCCTGGCTGTCCTGGAACTCACTCTGTAGACCAGGCTGGCCTTGAACTCAGAAATCCGCCTGCCTCTGCCTCCCAAGTGCTAGGATTAAAGGCTTGCACCCCCCCCCCCCAGAATTCTAACTTATATCTGTGATTCAGATCTCAGTGCACACAGAAATCTCTTAAATGACCATTAATAATATTAACATATTTTATACATATCCCAAAACACCTGGTTTACCAATCTCAATTTCTGACCCTAATTAACGGGAGGAGCAGCTTCCTCTTCATCCTCCCGAATGCCGGCACTGCAGCCTGACTCACCTGACTTCGTTTCTACTCTCCTCTTGTGCTGCTGAGAACTGAACCTGGGGCCTAAAGCATGCTTGCCATGAGCTCTACCACTGAACTACATTCCTAGCTCCAAATGAGTTTTTAATCCCTTGGAAAATGTCTTTACTTTCATAATCAGCTCAGTCAACTGACCAAAGCAAGAGCTACATACCAAAAGTAAAAAATATATTAAGTTAGTAAAACCACTAAAAAGTTCTTTAGGGATAAAATGATCTCAGTTGTCTAGGAGATCAACAAGGAGTCTGTGCGAGAAGCGATGCTATGGGCTTCTGATGCTTACATGGATCTGGAACTGGCAGCATGGAGATGCAGCAGGCACATTGTCAAATGAATACACATTTCCTAGGAAACTGTATCACATGCGCTGTATGCTCTGTTGTTTCTGGGAGATCTGCTACTGAAAGTCACACATGGAATAATCGACTATGCAAATGGTTTGTGTTCCTGTCAGTGGCTGAGATATCAAGAACAGTGAGGACGTGTCCAGAAAACAAATGAAGCTAAAGAGAAGCTTTTTAATATGGTCCTATGGAGCAAAGCTATGAGAGACATTCTAGGAAGAGAAGGCCCTCTCCAGTCCCCGGTAAGAGACAACCACAGCCATTGTAATTTGCTTTAGAGCTTTGGTGTTGAACATAAGTGTGGGAAATTGATGGACTAAATGGAGCCATTCCCTGCAGTCAAACTTACCTGCTTTATATGAAGATCGCACCAAAGGGCCACTTGCAGTATAGTGAAATCCAAGTTCATTTCCTACTTTTTCCCAGTATTTGAACTTCTCAGGAGTTACATATTCTTCAACCTTGATGTAAATAATCACTTTAGACCAGACTCAAGAATTCTTAGTGATTCTGATTCTATGTAAAGTCTATACCCATGTATTCAGAATGGCTCATCATTTATCTAGACCCCCTCCCTCTCCTTTGTTGGATTATTGTTGGGTTCTATCAGAGCATAACCACAGAGGATTTAGAGAGGAAGGAACAACACTTTGTACTACATTAGCTGTTCCAAAGGGTAAAGAAAATAAGAATATAGACATCATTTATATTTGTTCTTCATTTATTAATAGTAGAAGCCAGAATTAGTCATGCCTATAAGATTCTGTATGTGTGTATATATGCATGTGTGTGAATGCACACTTTTGTGGGTGCTCATGCATATGTGTATAGGCCAGAGACAACCTTGGAAGTTGTTCCTCAGGCATTTCTCAACTTCTATTGCTACAGGGCCCTCAGTGGCCTGGGACTCTTATGAAGATCGGGGTGGCTGGCCAGTGAGCTCCAGGAATCTACCTGTTTCCATCTCCCCTGTGCTGGGATTATAAGCACACTCCTGACTTAAGGAAAAAAAAAAAAGCCGGGCAGTGGTGGCGCACGCCTTTAATCCCAGTACTTGGGAGGCAGAGGCAGGCAGATTTCTGAGTTCGAGGCCAGCCTGGTCTACAGCGTGAGTTCCAGGACAGCCAGGGCTACACAGAGAAAACCTGTCTCAAAAACAAACAAACAAACAAACAAACAAAAAACTAAAAAACAACAAAACAAAAAAGTGTTTTTTTGGGACTTGACCTTAGTCTTTGAGCACTTTAATACCACTCTGAGGCCTTGAAAAAGATGCCTGAGGACAAGACCAATTCATCTTGTATATTATGTTGAGCATTAATCCTGGCATGTTTTAGTTTTGTTTGTTTAGCAGTACTAGGGGTTAAACCTGGGCCTCTCACATGCTACGCTCTAAGAGCTCACCAAGGCACATGATACTACCTAACACAATGTTCTCCAGTAAATAAACACTCCATTCTAGAAACAGAAAACTGCCTTCCTTTCCTTAAGCCAGCTTTGTCTTCAGACAACTGTAACCAAGTCACAGGACCACCAAATGCCAGGAAGTTCTACATCCCAACTCTTACCTGGAACGGTCTGTAGAACAGTAAGTACCAGCATCGCTGCCCTATGGCAATGTGACGGAAACTTCTACAAACACACGGACACTATCCTACCAAACTAATGGTTTCTAATTCTACCTGTGGACAAGGAAGATTTACTTCAAATTACTAAGGAAATATTTGGCAACTCAAGACATTTGTACCTTAAGATGGCGCTTTGTTGGCTGCATATACTGCCCGAGAGTTAAACAGTCCACATCAGCCTCACGGAGAGCTGAAAGGAAAAAGCGAAGATTTCACTTAGCAGATGTTCAGTTACAATCACAGATCTAAGCATGGGCCCTGTGGGCAGGACTTACACGCTGTGAGCTGTAACATTGTAACATATTGTCAAAGGCAATGCAAGACGGGAGAAACCCCATTCATTCACAAACATTGAGCCGTGGATTCCAATGAGAATTGGAAACACAGCAATGATTACCACAGTAGTGTAAAACTGGGAGACAGAGAGAAAAATATAAGGCTGGACCTGGTGGCATATGCCTTTAATTCTAGCACTTGGGAGGCAGATGTAGGCAGATCTCTGAGTTCAAGCTCAGTCAGGTCTACAGACAAAGTTCCAGGACAGCTAGAGGCACACAGAGGGGGAGTGGGGGTAGGGTGGGGTTGATGGGGGAGACAAATGCATTTAATGCTATCAAATAAAAGCTAAAATAGGAGGAAAGAATTTGGAGCAGGAAATCTGTTAGGCATAAAAGATGCCCAAGCCTGGAGGTGTATTATCCTTCCTTTACTGGGTCTCTATTAATCCCCATGCTTAAGCTTACATTAAAATCTTTTTTCTTTTTTCTTGATGGCTGGAGAGACAGCCATGGTTGCTAGGAACTGAATTCTTATCTTTTTGGTTGTGAACCTACCCTTTAACAGCTGGGCTATCTCATCAGCTTTAAAGTCTTTTCTTAATAACTCCAACTCTACTTGAATGAAAAAAGAAGGCAAAAGAACAAATATTCTGAAGCAAAAGCATTCATCTGAGCCAAACATGCTGTATTAGGGTTTTCCTTGGTAAGCAGGATGTGTTCTCCAAGTGTGACTGGACCTATGGCGTACCAGAGTCCTTCTCTGTCAGTTGTATTTTGGTAGGCAAGCACGTACCTCTAAGCTATAGCCATGGCTTCAGAGTCTTCCTTATCCACCAATGCCTGGTACCTAACTGTATTCCAAACCATCCAGTGACAGAAGAGAAGAGTGGATGAAATCCCGTTTTCACTGAACAGGCAAAGATGAAGAGGGCTAAATGCACACCATTCTATGATCTAAGGTGGCTTCGTTCCCTAGCAAGTTGCTGTTTGTGCCCATGTCCTCTCTGGTTCTGGACATGGAGGCAGGGATGCTCCTGCTGGCCTACATCGGCAGCAGGTGCTTTGTTCTCAGGCTTATCGGCACTTACACTAAGGGAGTTCCTGCTATCGCTCGAGGGAAGTGGAGAGGGTTTGTTCTCAGCTCCTTTACCTTTCATCGTGGCATAGACTTGCTCATCTGTCTCACCGAGACCCAGCATTATTGATGTTTTGGAAACAACATCAGGCTGGACCTCCTTGGCATGTTTCAATACACGAAGAGACTGGTCAAAATTGGCCCGGGGATCACGAACTTTCCTGGAAAACAAGGTGGCTCTCAGTGACACAAGTTCAACCAACTCCACTGTTATGCAAGCAAGCTGGAAGACCAGAAAGCACATGCTAGAAGAGTGCTTCTCAACCTTTCACAGGGTTGCCTAAGACCATCAAAAAACACCAGTATTCTGGGGGCTGGAGAGATGGCTCAGGGGTTAAGAGCACTGACTGCTCTTCCAGAGGTCCTGAGTTCAATCCCAGCAACCACATGGTGGCTCACAACCATCTGTAATGAGATCTGACGCCCTCTTCTGGTGTGTCTGAAGACAGCTACAGTGTACTCACATATAATAAATAAATAAATCTAAAAAAACAAAAAAACCCAAAACACCCCACCAGTATTCACATTACTTTCATAACAGTAGCAAAATTACACTTGTGAAACAGCCACAAAGATATTATAGTTAGTGGTCCCCACAAGATGAGGAACTGTATTAAAGAGCCTTGGCATTAAGAAGGTTGAGGTCCACTGCTCTAGAATATACAGTTCACTGAGCATATGTGTCAATTATACATTTGTACACAAAGTTTATTAACATTGAAAAGAAAACCAGTTGGGCTGGAGAGATGGCTCAGTGGTTAAGAGCACTGACTTCTTCCAGAGGTCCTGAGTTCAAATTCCAGCAACTACATGGTGGCTCACAACCATCTCTAACGGGATGCCCTCTTCTGGTGTGTCTGAAAACAGCTACAGTGTACTTACACATGAAATAAATAAATATTTGTTAAAAAAAAAAGAAGAAGAAGAAGAAAAAGAAAGAAAAGAAAACCAGTCTTCAGCCGGGCGTGGTGGCGCACGCCTTTAATCCCAGCACTTGGGAGGCAGAGGCAGGCAGATTTCTGAGTTTGAGGCCAGCCTGGTCTACAGAGTGAGTTCCAGGACAGCCAGGGCTACACAGAGAAACCCTGTCTTGGAAAAAAAAAGAAAAAAAAGGAAAAAAAAAAAGAGAAAGAAAACCAATCTTCACTGGGCTTCTTAGGCCTGTCAACTCTTCAGGCCTCCCAAGTCTTGAGACAGAAAACCAGACTAGAAATCATTTGGTTTATACACTGAGAAATTAGAATTCTGAAACTCAAAATTATAATGATTTTTAGCAAGAAAAGAAACGGGCAGAAGACAAGACAAACCTTTAAGAAGGGAACGTTCACTTTGGGGGTTGAAACTTTTGTGAGCGTTTCTTTCCTGCAGGTTGGACTGCCCTCTGCTGGCGAGTAATGACACTGCAGGCTGGGAGAAAAAGCATTCTGGAATTTTCACTGGAAAATAAATGCTTCTGAAGTGAAACCAGGGAGACTGGCACCCACTGCTGGTGATATCACCACAGGGTTGGTACACTGGGTGCTACCCTTCAAGAATGGCCATAACACTCCGGCTTAAATAAGAAGAAAGGCAAAGGGCTGGAAGTAAGATCAGCACTTGACTGAATTCTAATGCAGCCTTGTGTTCTGTATTTTTATTTTGTTTTCATTTAAATAAAAGGCAGAGGTTTGAAGAGATGAGTCAGTGGGTCAGAAAACTGGCTGCTATTCCAGTTGGCTGAATTCCAGAGGATTCAGGTTCAATTTCCAGTACCACAGAGGATGACAACTAGCCCCCGGGGACTGACAGCATCTTCTGGCCTCTGGCTTCCAGAGGCCCGACATGCGCACAGTACATAGGCAGTACACTCATATACAAGGAAAAAAACAAAAATCAATAAGCTTTCTTTGACTTGTACATACATGTTTGTGTCCTTGCACATGTGCACACTCACGTGTACAAATGCAAGTTTAAAAAACAGCAATTTTAAAAAGTCATAAAACTGACAGTATAGAAAACTGACACTTAGTGAGACAGTCATGCTAGCCATGTTGGCCTTGAACTTGCAACCCTCCCACCTCAACCTCCTGACTTGTACATGAGTATACATGTGTGCTAGGCTAGGATGGCAGCTGGGTGCCACTACACTTAGCAAGATACCCTGCGTGTGTGTGTGTGTGTGGCATGTGTGTAAACACAATGGCACCTGTGGACACCAAGGACAGCTTTGCAGGGATTAGTTCTCTCTTCCACTATGTGGGCTCCAGGGATTGGACTCATGTCACCTGTCTCACCAACATGCACCTCACCCACTGAGTCCTCTAGCCAACCTGGAGTTATTTTTCATAAAGTATTTCTCCAGTGGATTAAAGCTGTGCTCTGGAATGCTTACAGTCCAGGAGCAATGTGCTTGGTACCATTCATTGTAACTCTGTGTAGACTGGAGACACAGAACAATGAAGAGTAGCTAATTAAATCACAGCCAAATACCCGATAAAGCTAAAGGAAAATATTAATATTGTCTGCAGCTAAAATACTTCTAATTTTTCTGAAATCTGAATATACTTGTTATGTAGACTAATAGTTCTTCCTAATTCCTAACTACGGGGCTGGAGAGATGGCTCAGTGGTTAAGAGCACTGACTGTTCTTCTGAAGGTCTTGAGTTCAAATCCCAGCAACCACATGGTGGCTCACAACCATCCATAATGAGATCTGATGCCCTCTTCTGGTGTGTCTGAAGACAGCTACAGTGTATTTACATATAATAATAAATAAATCTTTAAAAAAAATTCCTTACTAAAATTAATAGGAAGAATAGAGCATAGTATCTCCTTTCTTGTATGTGAGTATGTGTGTGTTGGGGAGGGTGGTATTTGTTTTGGGTTTTGAGACAGGGTCTCACTATGAAGCTGGCTGGCCTTGAACTCAGAGACCCACCTGCTTCTGCCTCCTTTGTGCTGGGATTAAAGATGTACATATTACTCTAGACTTTTTTTTTTTTTTTTAAAGAAAAGGGCCAGGCAGTGGTGGCGCACGCCTTTAATCTCAGCACTTGGGAGGCAGAGGCAGGTGGATTTCTGAGTTGGAGGCCAGCCTGGTCTACAGAGTGAGTTCCAGGACAGCCAGGGCTACACAGAGAAACCCTGTCTCAAAAAAACAAAAACAAAAAAACCAAAAACCAAAAAAAAGGAAAGGTATAGCCCAGGCTGGTTTCCAAACTTCTGATCTCCTGCCTCCGCCTTCTAAGCTCTGGAATTATTGGGCAGTGCCACCGACAGCCATCCTGTGTACTTTTTAGAAGATTTGAAACAGTGATTTTTCTGCTATATCATTTTCCATTTCATAAGTATTCTTGGGAGTGGGAAACACAATTCAATGCATGTGCAATGGTGACGTTGCCTTTAGAGATGCCAGGAACTGTGCAAAAGCATGTGTGCTCTTAGTTACTGAGCCCTTTCTCTAGCCCTTGGTCACTCACTCTTGGCAACTATCCTTCCTGGTTTTTTACTAATTCGTGAAGAAAGAACAGAACGAAAGGAGCAAAAGAGGAAGGGAAGGGAAGGGAAGCGGGAGTTCATAGCATATGACACACTGTGCATGCAATCACCTCTGTAATTCTGGAACGGTCTCTACATTGTGTGCATACACATCTAATCCAGACAGAGCCACCTTTTCTACCGCTCTCAGGTCTCCTCGGAAGTCCGGGGTGAGGCATTCCACAAGGATTTTTGGATTCCTAGGGGGAAAAGGTAAGCATTGAACTGAGGACAAGAGCTGGCACACAGACCATTGGCTGCAGCATCCGCAGCCCTTGGACCTTGTAAGGAAGGCACAAACACAGAGTGGTCTTAGGTGAGCAGCTTCATGAAAACCCTCAGAAGAGTGAACGGCATGCACGTCGTGACCAGGATGTCTACCACAGACAGAACAGTAGAATCTGACTTTAAACCCAACTGGAAGCTGGGCAGTGGTGGCGCACGCCTTTAATCCCTTTAATCCCAGCACTTGGGAGGCAGAGGCAGGCGGATTTCTGAGATAGAGGCCAGCCTGGTCTACAGAGTGAGTTCCAGGACAGCCAGGGCTACACAGAGAAACCCTATCACGAAAAAACAAAACAAAAACAAAAACAAAAACAAACAAACAAACAAAAAACCAAAAAACTAACTGGAGTAGGTGGTTAAAAAACAAAATCATTTAAAGGAACCAAAATATAAAACATAATTACTATCATTATTATTTTACTGTTTGGAAAACAAATTGGAATGTTTTTTCTGTGATTGCAAATTCCACCTTCTTCAACTTTGGTTTCTTCTGTAATTCATCAGACACCGTCCTCCTCACCTCCCCTAGGCAAAAATCTCACCATGCTCTGAGCTTTAAAAGCTGTTTCTGGGGTTTGCTGAATCATGAGGGTTTTTTTTGTTTGTTTTTTAATGAATTACCAACCAAACATTAATCTTCTGGTTTCTATGGCTGCTGTATTTATCTAGTGAAGCACTGTAATGTGAATAGGTCACAGAGCTGTTTGCAAGCCCAAAGACAGCTGTTCCCTGAGAATAGGTAGGAAAGACCACACTTGTCCCCTTGTGACCGATCGTAATATGCTGAAAGATCATAGTGAAACTGATTTTTAAAAATCACACCTGAGATGCATTAGTGGCTTGTGAAAGAAATTTTGTGAGCTGAAAAATACAAAATATATTTTTTGCACTATAACAACAACAGCAAAAAAAACCTGGGGTATCAGTGGAAAAACATGTGTTAGCACACTAGACCTTACACTAGCACCAAGTTACAGAAATGGTTTAGCTCCTTTTGTTTTTTTTTTTTGTTGTTGTTGTTGTTGTTTTTTCT
>NW_022196905.1:58504204-58520576 GCF_008632895.1 Mastomys coucha | reverse complement strand
AACTCACTCTGTAGACCAGGCTGGCCTCAAACTCAGAAATCCACCTGCCTCTGCCTCCCAAGTGCTTGCTGGGATTAAAGGCGTGCGCCACCGCCAGGCTAGCTCCTTTTGTTTTTAGAGCCAGTCTCACTATGCAGCCCTGGCTGGCCTAGATAGAGTTTGCTATGTAGACCAGGCTGGCCTTAAATTCTGAGAACTTCCTGTCTCTGCTCTTGAACTCTGGGATTAAAGGCATATGCCACCAATGTGTTGAACTTTGCTCCTTTCTAATGTTTTTGAAATGAATGGGATTAAAATGTTTTTGTTTTTGTTTTTAATGTAGACTATGAGTAACATTGGCAGAACAGATAAAGATGAAAACTGTGTCCAGACATGTATTTTTACAATGAGGGTGTCTATCTCATCTTACTTTAGGCTTTTATTCTTCTAGAGATCTATTTAGTTCCACTTTCTGTGTGTTTTGCCTGCATGTATGTGTATATGCATTCAGTGTATGCCCAGTGCCCACAGGGGCCAGAAGTAGATGCTGGACCCGCTGTGGAGTTAGGATGCTTGTCAGCTACTATATGAGCCGGGAACTGAACCTGGGTCTTCTGCAAGAGCAGTACATGGTTTCTTTGTCTTTTTTTTTTTTTTTCTTCAGAGTTTCTCTGCATAGTCCTGACTGTCTTGGAACTCTATAGACCAGGTTGGCCTTGAATGTAGAGATCCACCTGCCTCTGCCTCCTGAGTGCTAGGATTAAAGGCGTACGCCACCACATGTTCTTAAATACTTAGTTTTCTTTGTGTGTAGAGGGAGGGGTAAGCATCAAACCTAGGGTCTTAAGCATGCTAGGCAAGTATTTTACCACAAAGCTGTATCCTCAACTAACTACTCTTTTTTTGTTTTGTATTGTTTTCAAGACAGGGTTTCTCTGTGTAGCCCTGGCTGTCCTGGAACTGACTCTGTAGCCCAGGCTGACCTTGAACTCAGAAATCCACCTGCCTCTGCTCCTCAAGTGCTGGGATTAAAGGCATGCGCCACCACCGCCCAGCTTAAACTAACTACTCTTAAGTGGTAACTTATTTAAAAACTCAGTGCTGAGCTGGATGTGGTGGCTCATCTTTAATCTCAGAATTTGGGAGACAGAGGTAGGTGTTTCTCTGTCAGTTCAAGGCTGGCCTGGTCTATACAGTGAGTTTCAGGACAGCCAGGGCTACACAGACTCTGTCTCCAAAAAAGAAGACGGGGGGGGGGGGATGTGGGGGGAGAAGAAGAGAAATAAAGAAAGAAAAGAGAAAGGAGAGAGAAAAAGAGCTCAAAATTTACATTAACAAATGTAAAACAAGTACCTTTCCTTCAAGCACGACACAGTCTTGGCGATGTGCTCAGCTCCCCCGTCCACCACATCTGCAAAGAAAAGAAGCTACTGTTCAAGCTATGCCACAATTTAACTCAAGCTACAGTGAGTGACACACTACTAACCATCTCGATCCACCGACGTCAGGACAACATAATCCAGACCCCACTCTGCAATTGCTTTGGCCGTATTGTCGGGCTCATTGGCATCCAATGGAGGGGGATTTCTTGCAGTCTTAACGGAACAAAATCTGCAACCTCTTGTGCATGTGTCCCCCATCAACTAGAATAGAGATGTCGCAGTTTACATCAAGTAGGCAGATGACCCCCAAGAATACAATGCCAAAAATAAATGGCAAAGAATGTAATCAGACTGGTTCTGTGTATAAGAAATCCAAAGGGCTGGAGAGATGGTTCAGAGGTTAAGAGCACTGACTTCTCTTCCAGAGGTCCTGAGTTCAATTCCCAACAACTACATGGTGACCCCCAACCATCTGTAATAAGATCCAGAGCCCTCTTTGGGTGTGTCTGAAGACAGAGATAGTGTATTCATATACATAAAAAACAAACAAATCTTAAAAAAAATAAAAAGAAATCCAAGACATTCACGATTAAACAATGTCTGATTAAGAAATACAAGTCTATGTGGAAAAAGAAAGGACACACTCAAGTAAGTGTTCAGGAACTGGAGAGGGTATGGGACCAGGAGGGAACAGATAATTTTATAATTTAAGGGGCCAGCGAGATGGCTAGTGGGGAAAAGTACTTGCCAAGCAAGTGCCCTGAGTGTGATTTCAGACCCCATGTAAAGGTGGGAAAAACAGACTCCACAAAGTTGTCCTCTGACTTCCATACACATCTCCACAATCATCATCATAGTCATCATCATCATCAACAACAGAATTTCAACTTAAAGCCAAGTGTGTTGATGCATGCCTGTAATCCTAGCACCTGAGAGGTTGAGGCAAGAAGATCATGAGTTCAAGGTCAGCCTGGGTACCACAGTGTGACTCAGTTTCAGGATTTAAATGGGAGATGGCTTAGTATTTAAGAGGATTGTTCTTTCAGAAGACCCAAGTTCAGTTCCCAGTGCCCTCGTCAAGTAAACCTCTACATGATCTCACTCACATATGCACACACAAAATTAAGGGCAATTACCGGGCAGTGCTGGTGCGTGCCTTTAATTCCAGCACTTGGGAGGCAGAAACGGGCAGATCTCTGAGTTTGAGACTAGCCTGGTCTACAGAGTTGAGTTCTGTAGTGGCATCCAGGGCTATGTAAAGAAATCCTGTCTCAAAAAAAGTAGAAATAAAATGAAATAATAGGATCCTAATGTAGAGTTTGTGGAGAGGCCAAAGTTCTAGTCTCTAACCAGAGGTATCATCAGGTCGTCTGCTGTATTGCTTCTCTTTACAACTTACTCATAGTTTGTAAAGATTCCTCACAACTCAATAATCAACAAGAAATGATTTGAAAAAAAAGGTTTTTGGTTTTTTTTTTTTTTGAGACAGGGTTTCTCTGTATATCCCGACTATCCTGAAACTTACTCTGTAGACCAGGTTAGCCTCAAGCTCAAGAAATCCACCTACCTCTATCTCCTAAGTGCTGAGATGAATGATGTGCACCACCACTGCCCAGCTAAAAATATACTTTTTTTTTTTTTTTTTTTTTTTTTTTTTTTTTTGGTTTTTCGAGACAGGGTTTCTGTAAGTAACCCTGGCTGTCCTGAAACTCACTCTGTAGACCAGGCTGGCCTCAAACTCAGAAATCTGCCTGCCTCTGCCTCCCAAGTGCTGGGATTAGTGGCGTGTGCCACCACCACCTGGCAAATATACTCTTTTTTAAATGACATTTTTATTTATTTTGTAGGTATGGGTATGTATGTGTATGAGAACATCAGGACATAAGAGAACAAGAGATGGGAATCGGAGGCAGGCAGTGGTGGTGAACGCCTTTGATCCCAGCACTTAGGACGCAGACGCAGGTGAATTTCTGAGTTCGAGGCCAGCCTGGTCTACAGAGTGAGTTCCAGGACAGCCTGGGCAATACAGAAAAACCCTGTCTCAAAAAACACACACACACAAAGAGTTCATTATCAGACACAGATGCATGGAAGAACCAATAAGAGGTTAATTCAGAAAGGGTGAAGTCACAACAAGTGTGGAGACCTCCAGGTTCTCTCTTTGTGATTTTATAAACTCATATGTGGTAAGAGTCTCACTGGGTGTTCACAGTACACATTTTTAGGAGAGGGCATAGACATCTCCATACCATGCCTGAACTAAGCTGTAGAGACCAGGTTGCCTTACCATGATTGTGGCTGTGGCTGTGGCATATTCCCCACCTCCCCAACACTCTCCAATGTTGGGACACCGGGCTTCCTCACACACCTGTGAAAACGGGAAACGACGAATCAGATTGAAAGGACCCATCTACCAACAATGAAGTATTAGGTATTTTAAGTGGTTTTTTTTTTTTAAGATTATTTTTATTAGCTGGGTCGTGGAGGTGGTCTTTTGTGCCAACACTTGGGAGGCAGAAGCAGGCAGATATGCAGGAGGCCAACCTGGTCTACAAAGTAAGTTCCAGGACAACCAGAGCTATGCAAAGAAACTCTGTCTTGAAAAACCAAAAAGAAAAAAGAAAAAAAAAGATCATTTTTATTCTAATTTTCTGTGTATAGGTTTTTTTTCTTTTCTTTTTTTAAAGATTTTGTTTATTATATGAAAGTACACTGTAGCTGTCTTCAGATACACCAGAGGGCATTAGATCTCATTACGGATGGTTGTGAGCCACCATGTGGTTGCTGGGATTTGAACTCAGGACCTTCAGAAGAGCAGTCAGTGCTCTTACCCGCTGGGCCATCTCTCCAGCCCTGTGTATATGTTTTTTTGCCTGCGTGTATGTCTGTGAACCACGTGCATGCCTTCTGTCAAAATAGTCCAGGGGAGAGTGTTAGATCCCCTGAAACTAGAGTTGGTTTCACTCCATAACTAGAGATGGTTATGAGCTGCCATGTGTGTGCTAGGAATCAAATCTAGGTTCTCTGGAAGAGCAGTCTGTGCTCTTAACCACTGAGCCATAAACGACTGCCTACGTTTCCCAAGAGTTCAGAAGACATATAATCACTGTTTTTCTTGTAGGAAAATTAGACTTGGTTTTACATAAACTAAGACAACCTTGGGATATACTTCCGGCCCTAAACATCTATGTACATTTTTATTACTGTTGATAGCACTTCACTTTTCTTCTTCATCTGCTTTTCTTGCTAATGTTTACTCATTAATTGTTTCTTTTTGGTCTCATCTGGCACCACCCATTTTATAATCCAAGCACCCAGGAAGTTAAGACAGGAGAATCACAAGTTTGAGAAAAAATGGGCCTATACAGTGAGTTCCAGACCAGCCTATGCTACCTAATGAGACTGTATCTCAAAAAAAAAAAAAAAATCTTTGGGGCTGGCAAGATAGCTCAGCAGTTAAGAGCACTGACTGCTCTTCCAGAGGTCCTGAGTTCAAATCCTAGCAACCACATGGTGGCTCACAGCCATCTGTAATGAGATCTGACGCCCTCTTCTGGTGCATCTGAAGATAGCTACAGTGTACTTACATATGATAAATAAATAAATCTTAAAAAAAATAAAATCCTTTACAAATATGGAGACATAGTATAGACATTGGGTAAACAGGAAGTACACTGCCACTCACTGTGTGGAGACTTAAATTCCGCAACGTATTTTTCAGTTTATTGTAATTTTTACCCATGGGTATCTTTGTCTTTAACCATGGAGGTAGTCTTAACCTAGAGAAAGCCAAAGAGAATAGTCCATTACCAACCTGTGGAAAACATGTACCTTTGCCCTAGCACGGTTTCCCAGATAGCCTTTTCCATATTTCTGAACTAAATCAATTCCATCATAGTAACAAGAACAAAGACTCATATTTAGGTCTACTTGAGCTGCTTTAGAAAACACTGATAACAGAGTCTAAGGGGGTGTTATGCTTCTACCTACCTTCAAACGTACATTGCTATACTGTTCTAATTAAAGGAAGGATTTTTACCATATTCTTCCCTATGAATACCACAATTACTACAGTAACTCAGGATAAGAACCCAATTGCACACCATTTATCCTGCATTCTAAATTCTAGTCATTAACAAAGGGAGATGGTTTGCTAATTTCAGTGGTTCATGTCTGTGTGGCTACAATTTAAGCCACAGAGGTGGTAGGATCAGGAGTTCAAGGTCAAATCTAACTACATAGTGAGTGTCTTCAACGATAGCCCAGACTATAGAGATGAATCTCTGATTTAAAAGAAACGAAGAAGGGCTGGCGAGATGGCTCAGTGGGTAAGAGCACTGACTGCTCTTCCAAAGGTCCTGAGTTTGGATCCCAGCAACCACATGGTGGCTCACAACCACCTGTAATGAGATCTGAGGCCCTCTTCTAGTGCATCTGAAGAGAGCTACAGTGAATTATGCCAGAGTGAACATGGCTGGAGCGAGCAGAGGTCCTGAGTTCAATTCCCAGCAGCCACATGATGGCTCATGGCCATCTATACAGCTACTGTGTACTCATACACATAATAAATAAATCTTTAAAAAAAAAAAAAGAAATGAAGAAATGAAAAACAACAAAAAAGACAGCTTTGGAAAGGAAGCTTACTTGATTTTCCCTGACTATTCACTTCTGATCTAGAAGCTGTTTGATAAGTATTTTTGAAAACAATGCTGTACACTGAACTTCTGTTACTATTTGTTTACTGTGTTGCTAGGAATCTGACATCCAGAGCCTTTGGCACGGCCAGGCCACCTTACATCATTAAAAAACAATTAAGATAAAGTAACCACGGGCTATATGCAAACAAATTAGAGCCAGTCCTGGAGGTGCACGCCTTTCATCCCAGCACCTGGGAGGTAGAGTTCTGAGTTTGAGGCTGGCTGGCTCTACGTAGTGAGTTCCAGGTTAGACAGGAACAAACAGTGAGTCCCCATCTCAAAGAAACAACAAAGTAAGCCAGATGGCAGTAGTGCACGCCTTTAATCCCAGAACATGGGAGTTGGATTTCTGAGTTTGAAGCCAGTCTATTCTACAGAGTGAGTTCCAGGACAGTCAGGGATACACAGAGAAACTGTCTCAAAAAAACAAACAAAAACCAAAAAACCAAACCAAACAACAACAACAAAAAAAAAGGAGTGCACAAATGGTCTCTAACATTTAATTACCTTTCTCCTTTTTGGCGCTTTAAGTTTCCTTTATATTCATCCCAGGTACTCTTGTCTGCAAGATCACCAGATACAAAATCTTGAAGGTCTGGTCCATTATGCAAAAATTCCTTTTTCTTATCTGGCAAAGAACTTAATGCTCTAATGGAGCACAGATATCTTCCAAATATCTACAGAAAGGATTCAGTACAACGTTCACTCAGTAGACTCTGGAATAATTTAGTTTTAACCCATTATTAACACAAAAGCCAAAGACCTGATTCAGAAATTTTGTGAAACGATTTAAGAGCTCAATCTATGTAGATCAGAATCTGAAAAAGACTCAAGGTGAAAGAACAGCAAGCCATGGTGACTCAAACATGTCATCCAGCACTCAGAGGAGGCAGAGCGAGGAGGATTCTGTGGTCTACGAATTTAGTTTCAGGCCACCCTAGGTTACAGGGACCCTGATGCACACTCAGCCCTGACGAATGGGAAAAAGTAGGAATCAGATCAAAGTTAACTGCTAAATATAGATTAGAAAACCTTAGGAAGTGACTTAACATGCCACGTTTTCATGTCTTCTATTCCTAAGACAGGTACTAAAAATACGATGTCAACAAGTTTGCAATAATTAAGATATGCCACGGCTGTCAGGGCTTTAAAAAAGGATATTTGGAACAATTTTCCTAGTTTTGAACTCGGGATAAGCAACGGCCTTCCTACCGCTCACCCGGAAACCCAGGCTGCGAGCTGCATCCCAGCAGCGTAGAGCCATCCCCTCTTTTAGGTCTTAGGAGGGTCAAGGGATCGAGGGAGCAACACTCCCAGAACTGGACGAGTCTAAAGTCCCGTCGCTTTACTTATGACGCAATACGTCTTCGCCGAACCTGCGCAAGTCGACCAGCTCGGCGATCGAGTAATTTCGCCTTACAACCGTCGCGCGGGCGTGACGCAACACGCAGGGCCCGGACGGATTACAAGAACGTGATGACGAAAGGCGTTCCTTCTTTGCCCCATCTACTGCGAGGTGAGGAGCTTACGAGCTGTATGCGTTGGGGAATCTGAACCCATCCTCTTTTGGGGACCCCGGCCGCCTGGACCCAGTGCCTCGAGTCTTTGTCCCGACTCTCCCCCAGCACGACGTGCGTCCTTTGGGTTTTGTGGCGCGATCTGGAAGTTGCGATCGGGCTTTCAGGCCAACCCCGGCCGCAGTCCTTCCGCCATGGCGCACCGGGCCAGGCTTCCTTCCACTCCTCCGGGGCCCGCTTATTCCCGGCCCACGCGTCCACGGGCCACTCCTTCTCATGGACCCACTTGTGTCTTTTTCGCCGGATTTCCTAGCCGGCGATTTCCGTTTGGAGCGGAACGCTGCCCAGTATGAGGTGTAGAACGTTCCCTTGCTCCAGCCTTCTTACCCAGGTGTTTGTGTTTCAGAATGAAGACCATTCTCAGCAATCAGACAGTCGACATTCCAGAAAATGGTAAGAGGCTTCACGCTTTGCCATGCCTTCTCTCTTGCATGCTCCTAAGCCCTGGCCTGTGGTCTCACGAGTCCATCTTCTCTTCCCTAGTCGACATCACTCTGAAGGGGCGCACCGTCATTGTGAAGGGCCCCAGGGGAACTCTGCGGAGGGACTTCAATCATATCAATGTAGAGCTGAGTCTCCTTGGAAAGAAAAAGAAAAGGGTAAGAACTTCAACATCTTCTGGTTCGACAGGTGCTTGTTTGTAACGATCCAATATCGTAAAGCCTGGTAACTGATGTTACCCGACCCCCGCCCCCAAAATAATGTGGCTGAGTGGTTATTCAACTTAGTTCTTTTCTGAATTTCTTTTCTTGTGTTCAGAGTTTTGCGGGGAGGTGTTTCGTCCCTCTCTTGTGTCCTGTGCCTGTGATAATGATTCATTTATGCGTGGCTTGTACTCACCAGCTAAAAATGCTGTGTTTTAATTCTAAAATTGTTCTGTTACAGCTCCGGGTTGACAAATGGTGGGGTAACAGAAAGGAACTGGCCACTGTCAGAACCATCTGCAGTCATGTTCAGAACATGATCAAGGGTGTCACACTGGTAAGCCAGTCCACACTGCTTTTTAACCCTTGGAAGAGGTTTCTTGGGTGTGTTTTGTTAATATAAATGTCTAGGGACAGGATGGACAGTAGGTTCTATGAACGAGACATTCAGATGTTGGGGGGTGGGTTACCACAGATCGCACCTAGCATTTTGCTGGGCAGGCTCCTTTACTTCTGTTTCGGGGGTTTGATTTTGTTGGTAGATAATATATAGTGGAGATGAGATTACTAGTTGGTATGTTTGAGACTTGTGGATAGAAAAGATCTGACTTGTGCATATCTGAAATCACCGTTCCAGATTTAGCTTGATAGTCTGATGCCCCTTATCTGGTGGTGTCTGTAGTAACATCCACAGATAGTCTAATGCCAAAAATGAGGATCTTGTGCCTTCCTTGAAGGATGATGTAGTGAAGCAAAGCTTCCTCTGGGAGCTTTAGGAAGATGTGTTGCAATTTGCTGATGGTACGCAGGGTGTGTATATTAGATTTCTAGTTACAACAAAAGCACCTTAGGGAATTTAGAGCTGACTCTGAGCCTAGGGCACACGTGTAATCCTTGGGGGAGCTGAAGAAGAGGAATCTCAAAGTCTACATCAGCCTGAACTGAAAACTTTGTTCAAGATTGCTCACCGCTTTGTTTAATGCAGGGCTTCCGTTACAAGATGAGGTCTGTGTACGCTCACTTCCCTATCAACGTCGTTATTCAGGAAAATGGGTCTTTGGTTGAAATCCGAAATTTCTTGGGTGAGAAATACATCCGCAGAGTTCGGATGAGGACAGGTATGTGTGGGCCTTCAGGAATGATGGGCAAGTTCTTTGTCCTTGAGTCTTGATGGAGTCTTAGTGTTTGGGTGCTGTGAAAGCTGTTTTAGCACTGTCTCTTTTGGTAGTTCTGATAGCTTGAGGTTTTCCTGAAGAGGGACTATGTTGAAATAATTGTAGGATACAGCAGCTTTTTGTGGAATCTGGGAGTCATGTTTGTCATCTGTGACTTCTGAGTCCAACCCTAAAATCTTACAGAACTTGATTGGTTGCTTGGTGTTTTATATAGAGTTGTATTTGTGAGATCTCATGGTAACACTATTGAATGCACGCCTCTTTCAGGTGTTGCTTGTTCTGTCTCTCAAGCCCAGAAGGATGAATTAATCCTTGAAGGAAATGATATTGAACTTGTATCAAATTCAGGTGTGTATATTTCTGTCATAACAGATGCTGGCATTTTATCTGAACCTTGAGTTTGAATGCATGCCTTGATTTCTCTGTTTCAAAACTGAGAAATACGAAGAAAATCATTTTGAATCTGTTCTATGTGTAATTGTATATTGTTCTTTGTATCATGAATACAAAATGGTTGTGCTCTGTATATGAAGTCAAAGTGGGTGGCACATAGCTGGCTTTGTTGGAAAAATATTTGTCTTTATGTCTATATTGGGATACGTATGCCACTGTGTTCATTTGAGATCCAAGTACAGTGAAGGAGTCCCTCCTTCCAGTGTGAAGTAGGCTCCAGGGATTGGGATTGAGTTGGAGTTAGTTGGGTTTGTATAAGATGAATTTGGTTAGTGAAATGATGGCTTTTTATGTACTTTATGTGTAGCTGCTCTGATTCAGCAAGCCACAACAGTTAAAAACAAGGATATCAGAAAGTTTTTGGATGGCATCTATGTGTCTGAGAAGGGAACCGTACAGCAGGCTGACGAGTGAGGCCTCAGGTGAGTGCCTGTGTCTACAGCTGACAGTGTGCTGTAGAAATGATTAAAGAGCTTTCTGGGACAGAATATTGACAAAAGTTTACATGAATGTTTGTTTGCTTGTTTTTTACAGTTTCCTAGCTCCAGAAACAAGATCCTGATCACAAGTACAATTTGGGCGCTTGGGAGAATAAAAGATTTATATATTGATTTGTGTCCTTGGTCTTTTCTGATTTCTTAATGGGTCAGCTGAAACTCAAGCAACAGCATGTTTTTGTTTGTTTTGTTTTTCAAGACAGGGTTTCTCTGTGTAGCCCTGGCTGTCCTGGAACTCAACTTTGTAGACCAGGCTGGCCTCAGAAATCCACCTGCCTCTGCTTCCCAGGTGCTGGGATTAAAGGCGTGCGCCACCACTGCCCGGCTTCGCAGAATGTTTTTTTATTTTGGTTTTTTTTCTTCCTGGAAACTATTGGCTTAAAATAGCAATGACAGAAGCTGGTCGGTGGTGGCACATGCCTTTACTCCCAGCACTTGGAAGGCAGAGGCAGGCGGATTTCTGAGTTCAAGGCCAGCCTGGTCTACAGAGTGAGTTCCAGGACAGCCAGGGCTACACAGAGAAACCCTGTCTTGAAAAACCAAAAGAAAAAAATAGCAATGACAGGCAACCTTCCTAGTGGATACTCAGTGAGTGTAGCACTTTGGGAGGGTCCTAGAGGTGCTTGACTTTGATCCAGGCACGATACTATTGGGTGGGCAGATGTGTCTCAGTAAGAACTGGGAAATACAGGTCATGATGGTTTCTTTGCAAGTTCTCAGTATTATCTTTGTAGAGTTGTAATTCTAACACAAGCAAGGAGCCTGTGGTTGCAGGCTTTGAGTATAGGATTATAGACCTGGTGATTATGTGAATTACTTCCCCACCTATTTGGGAGTGGCTTTCTCAACCCAGAATTTGTAAATGCTTGCCAAACACTGTTAGTCCCAGACCTGTAACTTGGAGAAGGTTGTCTTATCTGGTGGCCTCAGGCTCCACCTTGTCTCAGGCAACTATCACAACACTTAACCCTTTTTTTTTTTTTAAAGATTTATTGAGTTCACTGTAGCAGTTACGGATGTTGTGAGCTTTCATGTGCTTGGTAGGAATTGAATTTAGGGCCTCTGTCTTCTCTGGCCCATGTACACTGTAGCTGTCTTTAGACACCAGAAGAGGGCATTAGATCTTATTACAGGTACTTGTGAGCCACCATGTGGTTGTTGGGATTTGAACTCCGAACCTTTGGAAGAGCTGTCAGTGCTCTTACCAGCTGAGCCATCTTGCCAGCCCCAAAACCCATCTTTTTTTTTCTTTTTTAAGATTTATTTATTTTATGCATATAAGTATACACTGTAGCTGTACAGATAGTTGTGAGCCTTCATCTGTTTATTGGGACTTGACTTTTTTTTTTACAATTTCTGCTAGCTCTGGTCAACCCTGCTCCTGTCAGACATAAGTACACTGTAGCTGTCTTAAGACTCACCAGAAGAGGGCGTCAGAACTCATAAGTACACTGTAGCTGTCTTAAGACTCACCAGAAGAGGGCGTCAGAACTCATTACAGGTGGTTGTGACTCACTACTTGATTGCTGGGATTTGAACTCTGGACCTTCAGAAGAACAGTCGGTGCTCTTACCTGCTAAGCCATCTCACCAGCCTCTGTTGTTTTTTTTAAGACTTGTTTTGGTTTTTGTTTTTTGAGACAGGGTTTCTCTGTTTAGCCCTGGCTGTCCTGGAACTCACTCTGTAGACCAGGCTGGCCTTGAACTCAGAAATCTGCCTGTCTCTGCTTCCCAAGTGCTGGGATTAAAGGTGTGTGCCACCATCTTTTAATAGGCTGGAAACAAGTATATGTGTGCAATTAGTGTCTGTGTTGCCCTTTTGCCTTGCTTTTGAGACATAGTGCCTTCCCTGGGGCTAGTGTACAGGCACTGCCCAGTCTCGCTGCCTATGTCTGAATATATTTCTGGGTGCCCAGAGGAGTTTCCCTGGAGCTACAATTGTCACCACGTGTGAGTGCTGAGAGCTAAATTCTGCAAGGGCAGCACTGTAGTATCCTCTGTCTCCAGCTCTGTTGCTTTAAATATAACCACCAAGACTAGAATGTCTGGGCTGGTTGAGAGCATTTGCTACTCATTTTCTGGTAACTCAGATGCCAAGAAGACCCTGTCTCAACCCGAAAAGGGCCAGGTTGAGTTGTCAGGATGCTTTCCAGCTAGCAGCCACAAATGTGGCTTGTCCTATCTGTAATTTCAGGCTGTGGTGGCGCACGCCTTTAGTCCCACCACTTGGGAGGCAGTGGCAGGTGGATTTCTGAGTTCGAGGCCAGCCTGGTCTGCAGAGTGAATTCCAGGACAGCCAGGGCTACAAAGAGAAACCTGTCTCTGAAAAAACAAAAAAAGGGGGGGGGTGTTAACAAGAAGTGGGTTTTATTGACATGTGGGATGTGTCGCGTCTTTCTGCAGCTGCTCAGTTGAGTTAGAACTTTTCCTTGGTATATCACTGGATTGTGAGCTAGTGATTTTCATATGCTCCTCCAATCCCTTCCAGTGTGGCAGCAAGAAACCATGGCCTAGGAACTTTACATTTGGGGAAATCAGCAAGGAAGGAGTTCTGACGGCTTAACGGGAGCACATTGTTAAATAGGAAAGGTTTTAGGTATGTGGTGGTGTATTCCTGTAGCCCCTGCAGTGGAGTTGAGGCAGGAGGGTGAGGAGTTAGGGTTATCCTGACTTTATATATATCTATATAGATAGATATCCTGACTTTATATATGTCTATATCTACATATAGATATCCTGACTTTATATAAAGTATATATATATAATATTTCTATTATATATATAATTTTGTTTTAAAGCAAAACAAAATTATAGCTTTTTTATGTGGCTAACAGTACACTTGTTTAGCCACCTATAATGTGTGTCATCCTAAAACCCAAGAACTAAACTTGGAAACATGACTCAGTGCTGATGAGCACTGGCTGTTCATATAGAGGAATTTAGTTTCCAGCAACCACACTATAGGACACACAAGTGGTACATATATACATGCATGCTAAGCACCCATACACATTTTAAAAAGAACCTGCTGAGACTGGAAGGGTGGTGATTGTGGTAACCAGGAATAGAAAAACAGATCTGCTGTTAGATTTGGCTAGTCCAATGGCAGCTTCATTGTTTTTTTCATGTGCTGTCTCTTTGGTTTTGTTTTTAAATTAGATTATAAGAATTTTAATACATTGGGACAGTGGTGGTGCATACCTTTAATCCCGGTATTTGGGAGGCAGAGGCAGGTAGGTTTTTAAGTTCAAGGCCAGCCTGGTCTATAGAGAGAGTTCCAGGATAGCCAGTGCTACACTGGCTTGAAAAACACAGAAAAGAACCTCAATTATGTCTTAAGTCTGATATCTAACAATAGGTAGTTCTGAAATACAGTTAAAATCACTTTTAACATTTTAGGATGGTTTATCACTAAGGCTCTTTATGGAGGAGCCCACTTTGACTCCTAAGCCTAAATTCCTGGAGAAGGTCGACAGTGACTGGGTAATGTGACTAGCTTCAGATATTCTATACCTGTGTGCCTGAGGAAGTTATGAAGCTCTGGGGGACAATGCAGGACTCTATGAATAAATGGTCCTTTGACCATTATTGGTAATCCATTGTAAAATCTACATCTTTTAAACTTTGCTAAGTGTGTCAAATCTTGTCACCTTTTTTTTAAGGTAATAGGGGTAATGCTAGTTTATTTTAAAATGGGATTTGCTATGCAGTAAGGCCAAGAGAACAAGATTTGCATAGATACTTGGGTCTAGTCCTTTATCCTGTGATCTTTCTACATACATGTGTTCTGCCTGTATGTATGTCTATATGAGATTGTCAGGCCTAGAACTGGAATTACAGACAGTTGTAAGCTGCCATATGGGTGCTGGGAATTGAACCAGGGTCCTTTGGAAGAACAGCCAGTTCTCTTAACCTCTGAGCCATCTTTCTACCCATGAAGCTCCTTTAAAATTAGAAGTCCAAACTGGGCCTAGTGGTGCACACCTTTAATCCCAGCAGTTGGGAGACAGAGGCAGATGGATTTGTTAAGTTCTAGTCAGCCTGGTCTCTATAGAGCAAGTATCAGGACAGCCAGGGCTACACAGGGAAAAAAAAAAAAAAGCCTGTCTTGAACCCACTCACCCTGCCACAGAAATAAATAAAAATAAAAATTATGTCCAGGCAGTGGTGGTGCACGCCTTTAATCCCAGCACTTGGGAGGCAGAGGCAGGCGGATTTCTGAGTTCCAGGCCAGCCTGGTCTACAGAGTGAGTGCCAGGACAGCCAGGACTACACAGAGAAACCCTGTCTCGAAGAAAAAAAAAATTACAAGCCAAATAAGAGAGCTCACAAACATGGATGTTTAAGAACTGCCTGAAAGCCGGGTGGTGGTGTCGCATGCCTTTAATCCCAGCACTTGGGAGGTAGAAGCAGGTGGATTTCTGGGTCTACCAGGTGGCTGGAGAGATGGCTCAGCAGTTAAGAGCACTGACTGCTCTTCCAGAGGTCCTGAGTTCAAATCCCAGCAACCACATGGTGGCTCACAGCCATCTGTAATGAGATCTGATGCCCTCTTCTGGTGTGTCTGAAGACAGCGACAGTGTACTTATATGTAATAAATAAATCTTTTTAAAAAATGTACGAAAAGAAACCACTTTTTTTTTGAGAAAACCTAACATTGTTGTTTTAGAGCTTATGCTTTACCTATGTATGGACAAGTATGATCTAAAATTCTGTTGTGTTTGTACATTCCATCTGAGGATAACTCTGACCTAAACAAACAGTACCTTGTTAGAAGTGCCCAGAGTATGTCACTAACTGTCCAGTTTAAATAGTTTTAGCTGGGCATGGTGATGCACACCTTTAATCCTATCAGAAGGCTGAGGCAGGGGACCCTTGTGAGGGTGAGACCAGCCTGGTCTACACAGAAAGTTCCAGGACAGCCAGAGCTACATAATAGACCTGCCTCAAAACAACAATGACATCAAAATAGGTTTAAACTGTGAAGTCTAAGACAACAAAATTTCACTTCTTAAAATTAATTTCTTTACCATGAATAGTGATTGTTATTTACAGAAGAAAGTTAGAGCAAAAGGATGTGAAATAGCGATTCACACTTCCTGAAGCAATGTTTAGAGTCACGAGCAGAGTTAATGTCAGGGTGCCTTCAGCTCGGAGAACGGATTCACTGATTGTCAGTACCTGAAGGGATTATTTGAACCACACTTCAAAGGCATCGATTGTCTTCACCTTGGTTATAGCTGTCTCTCACGTTGTAAGTGACCAGTATATGGAACTGGAGTGAATCTTTAAACTATGACAGAAATGATAGCTTAGCTGAAAACTCTGCTGTGGCCTTTTTTCAATGGTATATTTTGTAAGTTCCTTGCTTTCTGGAATTTTCTTCTCTTTCGATGATGAAAAATGGTGATTGATAGCAGTACAGCCAGAGTGGAGATGAAGCAACAGCCAAAGAAGATGAGTGCTTTCTTCTGCATGAGCAACGAGCAGGCGGTGCACCCTGTGTCTGCTACAGGCTGACCACATACAGCACTGCTCTTCTCAGACGGGAAGCCACTGCTGCCGATGAGCTCGCCATAAAACTGCACAGAGGATTTAGCTTTGAAGTCAGATGTGAAAAATCCAAACCTAGGCTTAGATTTCTCTTCAGTCAGTTTGAATGCATAATAGCCTTTGATTTTGACCTTGTCAATGAGATATGCTGAAAAAAAGAAAGAAACATTGTTAATCACAAATGGTTAGTAAAGTATCTTTGAATAAGAATTTAGGGGGTTAGGGAGAGCACTCTCTCAGAGGCAAAGGGGAGGAGGAATGGGGTGAAGAAGTCTTGGAGGGAGGACTGGGAAGCAGGGCAACATTTAGAATATAAATAAATAAAAACATTTTTAAAATTTAGTTTTCGAGGGCTGGAGAGATGGCTCAGCGGTTAAGAGCACTGACTGCTCTTCCAGAGGTCCTGAGTTCAATTC
>NW_022196905.1:58495120-58504062 GCF_008632895.1 Mastomys coucha | reverse complement strand
GAACTCACTCTGTAGACCAGGCTGGCCTTGAACTAAGAAATCCGCCTGCCTCTGCCTCCCAAGTGCTGAGATTAAAGGCGGTGGCCCGCAAAGATAAATATTTCATTGAGGTGCTATTTCCACCTAAGGGATGGTTGAATGGGTTGAATGCATGAAGGGGTGTGTGTGTGTGTGTGTGTGTGTGTGTGTGTGTGTGTGTGTGTTCAGGCTGGTGGTAGTGGTGGTTTTGTTTTTGTTTTTGTTTTTGTTTTTGTTTTGAGTCAGGGTTTCTCTGTATAGCCCTGGCTTTCCTGGAACTCACTCTGTAGACCCGGTTGGCCATGAACTCATAGAGATCATTCTGCCTCTGCCTCCTGAGTGCTGGGACTAAAAGTGTCACCACTACATCCAGCACATTTATACATTCATAGGAGTGGTTTGTTGTTGTTGTTTTGGGTTTTTTGTTTTTTTTTTGTTTGTTTGTTTTTCTTTGGTAGTGGAGGTGGTGGATAAGAATTTTAATAATGGGGCTAGACAGATGGCTCAGACAGAGCACTGGCTGCTCTTCCAGACGTCCTGAGTTCAAATCCCAGCCACCACATGGTGTCTCATAACCTTCTATAATGAGATCTGGATCTGGTGCCCTCTTCTGTCCTGAAAGAATACATACAGGCAGAATGCTGTATATATGATAGATAGGTAGACAGACAGACAGACAGACAGACAGACAGATAGATAGATTTAATGCCATGGAACACATCTAATGTTTTAAAAGAGTTGAGATGGGTATGGCTACACATGCCGACAAGTGTAAGAGGAGGCAGGAGAGCAGGAGTTTGGGATCAGTCTAGGATATGTGAGACCCTGTCTTGAAAGAAAGAAAATCAGTAATGTGGCTGCTTTGAGGTTGGTTGCTTGGCACACATAAAGCCGAGTTTGAACCCCAGCACCACAAAGAAAAAGTTGGTGAGTGGGGGTGTAGGTCAGTGATAGAGTGTATTGGCTAGTATGCATGAGGTCCTTGCTTAAATTCCCAGCTCCACAAAAAGAAGAAGGAGAAGGAGGAGAAGGAGGAGAAGGAGGAGGAGAAGAAGAAGAAGTAGGAGGAGGAGAAGAAGGAGAAAAAGAAAAAGAGAAGAGGAAAATAAGAAAAGTTATAGGGATGTAGCTTTTTAGTAGAGCCAAATGGAAAATGGAACCTGGGTTCAGCTCCCCAAACAAGCAAAAGGTTGTAGACAAAAGAGTCGTAGCCTCAGCTCAAGTGTATTAGGAATATCTAGGAAGCTCCCTGGGAATAATCCAAAACGGATGGTACTTTTCTTGGGAAGTGAGATTTCCCAGGGCAAAAATGCTTTGTAATTTTTCCATAGTGAGATTATGGCACTTTATAAAAGTCCAGATGTAGTGGCCTAGATTTATAATGCCACCACTTGGAAGGCAGGATAGGGTCAGCTTAGGTTACTACTTAGACCCTGTCTTAAAAAACATTAATGACAGGCAGAGGCAGGTAGATTTCTGAGTTCAAGGCCAGCCTGGTCTACAGAGTGAGTTTCAGGACAGCCAAGGTGACACAGAGAAACCCTGTCTCGAAAACAACAACAAAAAAAAAAAAAAAAAAAAAAAAAAAAAAAAAAAAAAAAAAAAAAAAAAAAAAAAAAAACAACCACAAAACAACAACAAAACATTAATGATGAAAGTAAAAATTAAAAAATTCAGCTAGACACATGCCTTTTATCCCATTATTCAGAAGGCAGAGGCTGGTGGATCTCTGTGAGTTCAAGGCCATACTAGTCTACATAGCAAGCTTCAAGACAGGACTACATAGAGAGACATGATCTCAAACAAACAAAAGAAACACAAAATTCAAAATTCAATATTAAAGGCCTATTTTAAGGAAGAAATCCAATGGACAGGAGTCAGGGGCCACACATCTTGAGTCGGTGGTAAGTTTTATGCCCAGGTTTTCATTGCTGTCAAGTTTATATACCTCTCCCACCTCTCTCTATGCCCCAAACCTTACCCTTCAGAGTCTCCTGGACATACTTCTCCAAGTAGTACTTTCGGATCTGATCGTCCTCTAGAGCCAGATCGTCGATGCCATTGGCTGTGATGTAGATATCCCTGTCTCTGTAGTTCCTCCGGATCCACCCAAGAAGCTTGCGCACTCCCCAGGGTGTTACAGCCATGCGGCTGGGCGAGCTCAGGCGGGTGATGTCCTGCAGGAACTGGACGTCTCTGTCTGCAACTGAGCGGTTGGTGTTCAGTTGCTTGTGTACCACGAACCTAGTAGTGAAGTGGTTCAGTGCGTAGAAGTCGATAGTACCCCTCACCAGCCTGCTCTCCTTCACGGTGAAGTGCGGCAGGACTGAGCTAGACAGCCCTTGCTGGTTCTTGGAGGCGATGTATTCTTTCATGGCCAATGGATAGTCACCAGTCTTGAAGAGTGGATCCGCAAACCAGGCGATCTCAAACTGGAGGAAGCGCTCGGCTGCCTTCCAGTGTGAATCCACGTAGGGGTTGGCAGGTTCTGCCCAATCGGAATGTAAGGACAGCGATACAGCCCCATGCTGGACCGGTCTATACTGCCTATCATAGAGGTGCCAGACCTGGGCATGGGCAATCATCAGGTTGTGGGCTGCACGGTAAGTGTCATTACTCGTGCGGTTGTACATGTCGCTCAGCCTATTAGGCTCATTGATGGTGATCCAGAGCTTCACCAAGTCCCCCAGCTCCTGAAAGCACAGCCCTGCGTAGTCCTGGAAGGCCTTGGCTGTGTTCGTGTTTAGCCATCCCCCACTGCTCAGAAGCGGCATGGGAAGGCCTAGATGGGAGTGAGTCGGGTGGTACAACGTCACCATGGGGGAGACGCCCAGCTTCAGTCCTTCGCTCACCACACACCTGTAGTACCTTAACACTTGTCTATTGACTTTAGACAGATTTCCAGTCGGAAGGATAGAGGTCCAGTCCAGAGCAAACTGGTAGTGAGTGACTTTCATTTTTGCCAACATTTCAACTCGTTTTTTGATGCTCACATAATCTGTGCATTGGGACGGTCTTGTTTTTAGCCTTACTCCTTCCACCCGGTATAGCAATCTGTTGCCAGTGACATTCCACACGTACAAGTGAGGATCGGTAAACTGTGGGGAGGAGACTGTAAACTCCGGCTGCGAAAGACAAAGGCACCCAGGTAAATCAAGTGTGGCTCCTGGTGTATCTCAACCTGTCAGATCGGAAGAGCTCAGCCTCATGAAGCCTCCCACTACAAGACAATTGGTAACTTTGCCCTTCATAATGGTCTCTGTAATCAGGATGTTCTGTTGGTCATATGGGGGAAAGGACCTTCTTTACCCTCCTAGCCCTTCCATTCTCCAGGGAGACCGGGAAATACCAGGAAGGAACCACACACAGGGAAGGAAGACGAGTTTGAGAAAAGTCTACCTAATAAGCCATTTTCCAGCTCACTTGACCTAAAAGTCCAGGCTATATAACATCTCATGTCCCAGTTCAAATGCGCCAGGAAATTGGCTCAGTACCCTCAGTTGAAGGCAATATGGAAGGACGGATTCTAAGCCCTGTCATAAGCTGATGACACAGGTGAAATGAGGTTGTAAAGGAGTCACAGAGCAGCACATGCACTCAGAGGAGGCTGGCTTACAGACCGTCCCTGAAAGTGGCTGAGGGAATGGGATGATAGCCCAGAGTCGTGGTGCATGCCTATAATCTCAAGAGGCTGAGGCAGGAGGACGACTCTGAGTTTGAGGCCAGCCTGGGCTGTGCAGCAGATACTCCATCTCCTAAACAATTCAAAAATAAAATGGAGGAAGAAGACCCAAGAACATCACATTTCTGTGCAGTGTCTCTTCCACCGTGTGTCTGAGAGCGCAGCACTCGCTGCACGGGAAGACTATGGAATGCTCTCTTTATGCGAGGAGCTTCGGTTACGAGGGCAAAGAGTGACCTAAACCCAAATCCTGAGGATTTATCGCCATTTTGATCTCCCTGGCTTTCCACCTTGGAGAGTCCTGGGCTTTTCTTATTTTTCCTTCCCTTTTTCTTTCTCCCTCTTTTTGGGGTAGGGGCTAGGGATAGGTGGCTACAGCCCAGGCTAGCCCTAAACCTAATAAGTACCCGAGGATGATCTGGAACTCCTGCTTCTCTTTTCCTTCATGCCAATCACTGGGGTTATAGGTATATGCCACTACCCCCACCTAATGCAGCACCGGGGCTCAAACCCAGGCCCCCTGCGTACTAGGCAGGCGCTGTGCCAACTGAAGTACAACCTCAGTCCCACATTTTCCTCTTTGAGTTTGGGCTACACAACCAAACAGGGATGGTCCTGTGTCTCTCTCTCACTTCCCAGTTGCGGTCTAAGGACCAGAGAGCCACTCTGGGAAGACAGAGTCTCAACCGGAAAACACTGTACAAAGGGAAGGTGACTTGGATTTAGTTCCAGAAAGCCAGGGTTACGCAGAGAAACCCTGTCTCAAAAAAAAAAAAAAAAAAAAAAAAAAAAAAAAAAAAAAAAAAAAAAAAGAGAGATAAAGTAGAATGAAACAAAAGACTTAAGAAAAACACTTCTAAATTCAAGATTAATTAGAGCAAGGAAAAATTCTGTCCTTGTGCTAAAGTGCTTTCGACACCTGTGAGTGAATTTAAATGCACCTGGAAAACTAATAATTAACCTTTGGTAAATATTTTCCCTCTAATTGTTTTTTCATGTGTCATCTTTCACAGTCTAATTACAAAGCCCTATTACTGCCCCGTTGCCATCTGCCAACCAACAATCTAGAGCATTAAACTCAGAGCATTGGTCACATGAGCTTGAAGTTCCACCCGTGTATAAAGAATTACTTGAGCTGTCTTCCCAGCTTAGGCCAGTTCCAGTGTTTTGAGAAGTTCAGAGCATCCTGGTATTGTTGAAAAGATGTTTACAAAAGGTCATTATGCCTCAAAACAAGGCAAGATAAAACAAAATGCACTGTGCTTTACAACCCTCCAGAAAACACTAGCTTCAGACAACGCATGTGATTGAGAGAGACCACATAAAGATGATGTACCCCAAATGGAAGAGGGCCATTAGGAGGAAGATAAGGGATACAATATGGAGGTAGAAAAGACCAAAGTGCATTTTATTCACATATGACAAGCTGATACTGAAACACGCTATTTCGTATAATAAAAACCAGTGGATTTTCTGGGCATGCCTTTAAGCCTAGCACTTGGAAGTCAGGAGCAGGCAGATCTGTGAGTTCAAGGCCAGCCTGGTCTACAGACTGAGTTCCAGGATAGCCAGGACTACAACAGAGAAACCCTGTCTTGAAAAACCTAAACAAACAAACAAACAAACAAACAGTGGCTCAGAGGGGGACGCATTTACTCAGTAAGCTTGGAGACTTGAGTTCAGTCCATCAAACCCATAAAAAATAGAGGGAAAGAACTAACTGCAATCTTTTCTCTAACTTCCGCATGTACTGCAATAGGCACCATATATATGTACATACATACATGGGTTGCTCTCTTTCTCTCTCTCTTACACACACACACATCCTTAATCCAATGCATTCTTCTGGCATCTGTGGTCACCAGACAGACAGACATATATGCAAGCAAAGCATCTGTGGTAGTCTGATAGAAAATGGCCTCCATAGATTCATAGGAAATGGCACTATTAGGAGGTGTGGCCTTGTTGGAGTAGGTGTGGCATTGCTGGAAGAAGTGTGTCTCAGTTTCTTCCTGCTGCCTTTGTTTCTGAATGCAGAACTCTTAGCTACCTCTCTAGCAGCACGTCTGTCTGCATGCTGCCATGCTTCCTGCCCTATGATGATAAATTATGAGCCAACCCCAGACTTGCTGTGGTCATGATGTCTCTTCACAGCAATAGAACAACAACTAAGATATCCTTATACACAACACTTGTAAAAAACATATGGTATACTATCTCCCTGGTGTGTGGTTAATTTAGAAGTAGTCACTTACCTTAAGAACAGACTCAGTGACTCCCCAGGAGAAATCACAGGGAAATTGACCCTTCATGTCTGGCGTGGACTCTCTTAAAGGGAAACCGTTGTCTTGTATGATCTGTTTGTAGTAGTGAGCCGAGGACTTGGGTTTCCTCTCTTTCTGCTCACTATTAAAGTCCACGTAAAACAGCCCTCGTCGGGTTGTGTAGGCATCCTGCCACTCAAAGCCATCCAGGAGAGTCCAGGCCGTGTAACCAAACACACGTATTTCATCAAACTTTATTGCTGCAAAGAGAAAGGGAAGCAGAGGTTTTCAGAGGACTACATTCTAGTTCATTTACAAAGTGCCAGGGCACAGCGCATTAAAAAAGTAACGCTTTTCCTAAATATCAGACTTTTTAAATAAAACTGAAAAAATGTAGGTTTGGGGCCAGCAAAATCGCTGTATCAGTAAAGGCACCCGCTATGAAGCTTGGCAACTTGAGTCATGGTAGGAAAGAACCAAATCTCCAGTAGTCCTCTGGTTCCTTGTGTGCTCTACACTCAAATAAACAGTATGCACTCCATACACTGGTGAATCATAGTTGAAAGAGCTCATTAGACATATTCTTCCTGATAAACATTACTATTTTTTTTAAAGATTTTATTTTTATTTATTTTATGTGTATGCATACACTGTAGCTGTACAGATGGCCATGTGTGTGGCTGCTGTTGATCTCAGGACCTCTGCCGGCCCCACTCGCTCCGGCCAGCTCACTTGGGCCCCACTGGCTCCAGTCCCGCTTGCTCCAGTGTAATTTACTGCAGCTGTCTTCAGAAGCACCAGATGTCCGATCTCATTACGGGTGGTTGTGAGCCACCATGTGGTTGCTGGGATCCGAACTCAGGACCTTCGGAAGAGCAGTCAGTGCTCTTACCCGCTGAGCCTTCTCACCAGCCCCTGATAAACATTATTAATCTCATTGTTTAGCAGGGTATGATGTATGGGATATGCCTTTAACTTCAACACTCGGGAAGCAGAGGTAGACAGATCTCTGAGTTCAAGTTTGGCTTGGTCAACACATTGAGTTCCAGGTCATCCAGTGCTACATAGTGTGACTCTGTCTCTAATTTTTAAAAAGGGGTCTGGGGGAGTGATATTTAGTGTGCATATCTGTGTCCTGGGGCATGGCAATTTCAGAGCCTTTTGGGATATAGATGTTGACTGGTGACTTAGAGCTTCTCATTCTGTGTTTGGGCTGGTTCCTGTCTGTGTACAACTGTCCATTCTGTGAAATTGTCCTTCAGGGACTGAAATAGCGGCTCTCAGGACATCACAGCAAATGTAGGCGGAAGGCATGGGAGTGGTGCGAGAGGTGGCTGGGCTTCAGGGCATCAGGCCCAGGGCCAGATCCTGCTTCGTCTCGGGTGGGAGCTCTTGGGCAAGGTTCAGAGCTTTAGTTACCTCATTTGCAAAGGAAAATATTGGAAGGGATATTCTCTAAGGACCTTTTCAGCTTTAAAACCCTGACTGGGAGCCAGGTGGGTAGCAGTGTAGGACTTTGATCCCTGCATTCTGGAAGCATAGGCAGGCAGATCTCTGAGTTCAAGGCCAACCTGGTCTACAAGAAAAACTGAAATTAGCCCTGAATCATTATTTTTTTGTTTGTTTGTTTCTTTCTGAAGATAAGGTTTCTTGCCGGGCGGTGGTGGCACAGGCCTTTAATCCCAGCACTTGGGAGACAGAGGCAGGTGGATTTCTGAGTTCGAGGCCAGCCTGGTCTACAGAGTGAGTTCCAGGACAGCCAGGGCTACACAGAGAAACCCTGTCTCAAAAAAACAAAAAAAGGTTTTTAAAAAACCAACAGGGGGGCTGGTGAGATGGCTCAGTGGGGAAGAGCACCGACTGCTCTTCAGAAGGTCATGAGTTCAAATCCCAGCAACCACATGGTGGCTCACAACCACCCGTAATGAGAACTGACACCCTCTCCTGGTGTGTCTGAAGACAGCTACAATGGAAAAAAAAACAAAAAAAAAAAACAAAACAAAACAAAAAAAAAAAAAACCCAAGAAATTCCAAAAAGACAAATGTATTTCAGCAAGTTGTGGCTCTGGTCCCTTGGTGGCGTGGTGCTATGAGGAAGGGTGGAACAGGCAGACCCCTTCTGCCCAAGCAAATGACACTTGACCCAGGGGTCTGTATGTAATGTGTGTTGTATGAGCCATCCTCCCTTCGAGGTCATGTGGCTGGGTGTGGCTTTGTTCTAAACTCTTCCTTTTTGCAGAGTCAGGTGGGTGGGGAGAGTGGGAGAGGGACTTGCTCTTTCTAAAAACTCTTCCTGAAATCTCCTTCCTGCAGGAGCTGGGATTTCTCTCCACATTTAGGACTTAATTTATTTAAGTTACATTTTATGAGCCAGGCAGTGGTGGCACACACCTTTAATCCCAGCACTTGGAAGACAGAGGCAGGCAGATTTCTGAGTTCGAGGCCATCCTGGTCTACAGAGTGAGTTCCAGGACAGCTAGGGTTATACACAGAAACCCTGTCTGGAAAAAAAAAGTTACATTTTATGTATTGTGGTAGAAGAAGTGTGTATGGGGGAGGTGACTCTGTATGTGTGTGTGTGTGTGTGTGTGTGTGTTGCCTTGTATGGATGGTGCCTGTGTGGGTGAGTGTATATGTGGTGTGTGTGTGTGTGTGTGTGTGTGATCTCTGTGTGAGTGAGTGATGCCTCAGTGCACATGTGAGGCCAGCTTGCTGAAGTAACGTCTCTCTTTTCACCATGTGAGCCCCAGGATTGAACTCAGGGGTCTGACCTGTCTCAGGTGCTTTTACTGGCTGAGCCACCTCACCAGTCCTGCACCCACCTGTTTTATGTGGGCGCTGGGGGTCAAACTCAGGTCCTCTTGCTTGCATAGCAAGTACTTTACCCACTGACCCATCTCCACAGCCCCCATATGCCACGCACACTTTGCGTGAAGGCGGTATCTGAGGCGTAAACTTCAAGGAAAGTCAGTCTCCTG
>NW_022196905.1:58492454-58494183 GCF_008632895.1 Mastomys coucha | reverse complement strand
CCCACCTGGCCAGAATCCCTTGTCCCGCGGAACAGGGACCCCGCGAGAAATCCCGGTCCGTGGCACCCATACTTAGGAATTCTCAAGGGAGCTAGCTGCACAGCTAGAGAAAGACCCAGAGGAATTGTGGTCAGGTGGAGTGGAACCCAGCTCTAATGGGGACACAGCTTGAGCTGTGACCTCATGGTTTCCATCAGCCTGCAGGGGTCACTGCCCCTGCAGTAGTGAATGAGGTGACCTTAGGAAGACAGAAATCTCCAAGAGCAGAAGTAGCTCAGCTTTGCCTTAGACCTTTCATTGTTCAGTCATGTCGAGATGAAGGAACTGTGGTTTCAATAAATCACCCTTGATGGAAAACTTTAGACATATCTCCACAGGGACCGTGCCCACTATAAAGAATGAAATGGCTGGGTGTGGGGTAAATGCCTGTAATCCTAGCATTTGGGAAGTAGCTCAAAGCTAATCTGGGTTATATGGAACCCTTTCCCTCACAAACACATTTCAGTCAACAGTGAACAATTAAAAAACCCAACAACGAGCTGGTGAGATGGCTCAGCGGGTAAGTGCACTGACTGCTATTCCGAAGGTCCTGAGTTTGGATCCCAGCAACCGCATGGTGGCTCACAACCACCCATAATGAGATCTGATGCCCTCTTCTTGTGTGTCTAAAGACAGCTACAGTGAATTACGCCGGAGTGAGCAGGCCGGACCAAGCAGGGCTGGCAGAGGTCCTGAGTTCAATTACCAGCAGCCACACACATGATGCCTCACGGCCATCTGTACAGCTACAGTGTACTCATATACATAAAATAAATAAAATAAATCTTAAAAAAAAACCCCAACAACAATAATCACACACTCAAGGTAACTATCTTAAACAAACAAACAAACAAATGACAAACCCTGAGTGGTCGGAGAGATGTCTTAGCACTTACCAAAGCTTGCAGCTCTTCCTGAGGACCTGAGTTTGGTCCCTAGCACAAACACCAGAGGCTCACAACTGCCCATAACTCTAGCTCCAGGTTACCAGATGTATTATTGTGTCCTCCAAGAGCTCTTATACACATGTGACTACACATTTCACACAAGCAAACATATATACACAAATTTAAAAAAAAAAAACAAAAAAACAAAAAACAAAACCTGAAAAGCATAGCCAACCTTGGAGAACCTGGTTGAGGAAATTCTTCATCATGTAGATGGCCGTGGTGTCCTCTGTCTTTATATAACTATCTGTGAACCAGCCGTTCTCTGAGATCAAGATTCGAGGGTTGTCATATTCCAGTTTAATCCAGTTCAGCACCTGCCTTAAGTTGAGTGATACATTTTGTCCCATTTTCACCACAGTGTTCGAGGGCCTGAAATTGTTGGGGCCGAAGGAAAAGGCAAAGAAATCAGCTGTGCCCCTCACCTCCTCCTTCTCTGCCTCAGAGAACTCGGGGATCAAGGCGCTCGTCTTCATGAACTCAGGGTAGTCGCCGTTCCCGTGGATGGGGTTGGCAAACCATCCGAGGACTGAAGACATGGAGTGCTGGCAGTTGATCACATCCTCCACGTTTTCTGTTCTGTTTGGTTCTATCCAATGGGACCCCAAGGTGATGGAGAGCCAACCTTTCTGATGAGGGCGGAAGTTTTTGTTGTAGTTATGCCACACTTTCGAATGCGCCTGGTGGGAAAGAAAATATCATCGGTCTTTACTGTGCTTACTTGCTGAGGTTGTAACATGGTT
>NW_022196905.1:58489042-58492444 GCF_008632895.1 Mastomys coucha | reverse complement strand
CCTTCCCTTTGGTCCTCATGTAGAAGTCAAGGACCGCTGGGCAATGGTGGCACTCGCCTTTAGTCCCAGCACTTGGGAAGCAGAGGCAGGCAGATTTCTAAGTTTGAGGCCAGCCTGGTCTACAGAGTGAGTACCAGGACAGCCAGGGATATACAGAGAAACCCTGTCTCGAAAAACCAAAAAAAAGAAGAAGTCAAGGACAGCATAAGCTGCAGACTCTGTGAATGGATGCATGAATGGGGATTGTGAGGCTAGGATTCATTAGCACTGTAAATGACTTTAAAACAATGCCTGGCCTAGGTTAAGCTTTACATCAGCCTTGCTATTATTTTACATTTCCAGGTGTGGTCTCTTAGAACAGAACCTGTATTTGTTTATTGAGCACTTAATGTCTGGCTAGTCCTGCCCCCAAAAGGCTGAAACCCCATGGGCTTAGTACCAGACTCTTGGGGAGGTCTTTATTGGGAAGATAAGAATGAGGTGTCTGAAAGAGAAACACAGGAAATTCCAAAACAACAAAACGTGAAAAAAAAATACTGAAAAACCAGAAGTGCGATCCAGCCAAGCAATGAGCTAAAGGAGATGGGACCAAAAGACTCAATGCAGGTTCTAGGCAGGAAATGCTCCGAGCTGCTTCTATATCCTGGCCTCCCATGGAGTCGCCCTTCATGAGTGTCATGGCAACAGTGCTTCTCCACAGGATTTGACTTGCTTCTTCTGAGACAGGGTCTTATATAGCTGAGGTTGGCTTAGAACTTGGCATATGGTGAAGGGTTATGACCTTGAACTTCTGATCCTCTGACATCTACCTTCAGAGTACCAGGGTCACCATGCCTGGTTTGTGGGGTGCTGGGGATTGATCTGAGGGCTTTCCATTCACTGGGGTTTTGCCTATGAGTATGTCTGTGTGAGGATATCAGATTCCCCTGGAATTGCAGTTACAGACAGGTATGAACTGCCATGCGGGTGCTGGGGATTGAAATTGGGTCCTCTGGTAGAGTAGCGAGCACTCCTAAGTACTGAGCCATCTCTCCAGCTGTATCCTAGGGAAGCTTTCTAGAGGAAGACATTTTGAGATATTACCTCAGCATCTCGCTTAGCAACCCCACCCCTTTCTCTCTTTGTTTCCATTGCAAGATCCTGGAACAATTTAGCACCAAAAATGTCCAAATCATCCCAAGATTTCCTTTCTTTTGAGACAAGGACTCTCCATGTACCCTAGGCTAGTCCCAAACCCCAGTCATCCTATTCCAACCTCCACAGTACTGGAGTTACAGGTGTGGACTGCCATATGCAACTTCAGGGATTAATTTAATTTTTTAGAGGTTTATTTTTTTATTATATGTAAGTACACTGTAGCTGTCTTCAGACACTCCAGAACCTCTTCATCAGATCTCATTACGAATGGTTTTGAGCCACCACGTGGTTGCTGGGATTTGAACTCAGGACCTTTAGAAGAGCAGTCAGTGATCATAACCCCTAAGCCATCTCTCCAGCCCTAATTTTTTTTTCAAGACAGGGTTTCTCTGTTTAGACCAGGCTGGCCTTGAACTCAGAAATCCACCTGCCTCTGCCTCCCAAGTGCTGGGATTAAAGGCATGTGCTACTACTGCCTGGCTTTCCAGCCCTAATTTTTATATTACTTACTTAGTAAATTAATTTGAAACAGAGTTTTACTATGTAGCTTTGGCTGTCCCAGAACTCACTATGTAGACTTTGTTGGCCTCAAATTCCCAAAGATCAGCCGGGCAATGGTGGTGCATACCTTTAATCCCAGCATTTGGGAGGCAGAGGCAGGTGGATTTCTGAGTTCAAGGCCAGCCTGGTCTACAGAGTGAGTTCCAGGACAGCCAGGGCTATACAGAGAAACCCTGTCTGGAAAAACAAAACAAAACAAAACAAAACAAAGCAAAAAAATCACAAAGATCTGCCTGCCTCTGCTGCTACTGGAATTAACGTCATGTGACGCCGAGCACAAGGATCTTATTGATGCTTTCATCTCAGAAAAGTGCTCTAGCCTCCAGGCAGAGGTTGTAGTTTCTACAAGGAGCCAGCAGAGACCAGAGCAAGCTGCCTTACGTGGTCTCAGCCACAGTCTCTCTGTGTTCATATATGCATCTGCCTTTTGTGTCTGGAAAATGCTATTTCCTTAATGGTGTCTACCACCTCTGGCTCTTACTTCTTTGGCCTCCTCTTCTGCAAGATCCCCGACTCGTGAGCTGGGAGAGGGTGTGTATCATAAAATCCCATTCCAGACCCAGCACTCCAAAGTCTGCCACTCTCTACCTTGTCAAGTTGTGTGTCTGCGTTAGTTACCATGTATTGTACAGTTACCATGAACTCACAGAGACTCACCCGCTCAAGATCAAACCAGACACAGAGAAGAAGTGGAGGCAAAAGTCCCACCCCTAGTAGAAGAAGCGATTTGTAAATAACAAATGCTGAGAGGAGGAAAATCTTCAATGGAGTGACACTGGCTATGTCAAGCCAACTTCTCAGCAGGCCCCATGAGCCAACCCTTGGTTTTTGGACTGTATGCTTTTTAGTGGATTGTTTTGTTTTGTTTCTGGTTCTTTTTTTGTTGTTGCTGTTGTTGTTTTTGGTTTTTTTGAGACAGGGTTTCTCTGTGTAGCCCTGGCTGTCCTGGACTCACTCCGTAGACCAGGCTGGCCTCGAACTCATAAATTGTTTCTGCTTTTTAAGGGGTGGGGGGAGAAACACGAATGGAGATGCTTCCCCTTTCAGATGGGGAAGGAATTAGTGAAATGTAAGAATAGAAGAATGGAAGCCCTTTCTTCCTGAGCTATTCTGAGGCTGGAATCAGTGGGGGGAGCTTTGAGGAGTGCTTTCTTTATAGCTGTGAGTGGTAGACCCAGCGGGGGACATTCCCAGCTTACTGGAGTCGCTCAGCCCCTTGACAAGTCTAGTGCTTTTTATCCTTAGACAGCATAGCGATCAGCGACTCCCTTCAGGATTGTGCACAGCAGACATGGAAATTAAAGAGCACCACACAGGCAAGCTTGGGAGTTGAGCCATAGGCTAGCCACCTCATTCGCAGGATTGCCAGCATCGCTACAGGGAGAGCGGGACAGAATGAAGATCAGTGCGTGACCCACCCTGAACTGGAATTAACTAGAGCCAAGGGTGGTGGCCGAGACCTGTGATCCTAGCACTTGGGAGCTAGAGGCAGGAGGATCAGGAATCCTGGGTTGACCTGGACTACACAAAGTGAGGAACCAACTTCTGATCTCACGTGTGCATTGTAGTATACACACACCCCTCTCCCAATAAATGAGTGAATTAATGAATAGATACATAAATAAATGGTTTTTAAGCCGGGCGGTGGTGGCGCACGCCTTTAATCCCAGCACTTGGGAGGCAGAGGCAGGCAGGTGGATTTCT
>NW_022196905.1:58487333-58488518 GCF_008632895.1 Mastomys coucha | reverse complement strand
AAATAAAATAAATAAATAAATCTTTAAAAAAAAAAAAACCAACAGAACTCAACCAGCCAGATAGGGAAGAACATGGAGGTAAGTGTTGTCAAAAGTAGCTCTCTATTGACTCAGTGATTATAGGAAAGATGCCTTCAGTTGTGTTAAAATCTTGGTCACGTCAGCATGAAAACGGGAGTCAGGACAGCTTAGAAGGCGATAGGTTTGCACTTTTGCAACACATTTGCCATCTGGATTTCTAGATCTGCAATGCGCACGTGCAGCCAGAGCCCAAGGTGACCTTCGCGCTTGCCCAGTCTCTTCTCTGTGGCTGCTGTTTGCACAGGCTATCGAGGTATCTCAGGTTATCTCTGCTCTAGACTAAAGGCAAAGATGCCTCTCCTTAGAGAACATGGGGGAGGACCTCTCTGCAGCACTTAAGGTTATGATTTGACTGTGGTAGAATAACAGGGGAAAATTTTTGCCCTGATATGGTCCATGTGACCCGAATCTTGCAGATGTGTGGATGGATGATACTCGGAAGGATCTGCTGGGACAGCTCAAAGTGATGGCAATCAGGACCCTGCCACCTTGCATAACCTCCTATGGTTTTCCAAAGTTACTTTCTGTCTTGTCCAAAGCCATCTACCTTTGGAATGATTGATTAAAGGGCGTGTCAACCTTTGTTCTTTAGATTCTGTATCTTGATGGGAACCTTCTCTTTTTGAATCAGCTCTTGGGATTCAATACCCTTGAGGGACAGTAGGGGTCCCAACATCTCATCCTTACTCAGGTCCCTCCCATGTCCAATAGGCTGATTGCTTTGAGTCCTTCAGATATCCAGACTGATAAATTTGAAGGGTGATAGGAAGCAAGTAAGATAGTTAAAACAGAAATGAAGAAGTTAGAGGTCAGGATGACATAGAGAGACACTGGTGCAAAGGTTGGCTTGAAGGCAGGTGATGGCATTTGAGAGCATCAAGGGACCACTGGCCATTTGAAAAGTTAATTTTCTACCTGTTGGAGATGCCTGGGGGTGGGTGGGAGGGAGGAGGTGGAGGATGGGTATGATCAAGATTTTTGTTTGCATGCATGAAACTGAAGAATAAATAAAAATACATTCACGGGGCAGTGGTGGCGCACGCCTTTAATCCCAGCACTTGGGAGGTAGAGGCAGGGGGATTTCTGAGTTTGAGGCCAGCCTGG
>NW_022196905.1:58486656-58487246 GCF_008632895.1 Mastomys coucha | reverse complement strand
AAAAACAAAACAAAACAAAAAAAAACCCAAAAAACCAAAAAACCAAATTCAGTTTTCCAGGGACAGGTGTGAGATTGTTCCATGTCTTTAGCACTTGGGAGGGAGAGACTGGTGGATCTCTGTGAGTTCAGGGTCAGCCTGATCTATGTAGAGAGTTCCAGATAAGCGAGTGATAGTGTGACCCTGTCTCAGTAGTAATAATAATGATAATAATAATAATAAGTTGATTTTCCAAATCTGATAAATTTTAGTCACATACATATTGGTCAAAATATCATCATGTAATTGGTAAGCATGTTGGGCTGGAAAGATGGCTCAATGGTTAAGAGCACTGGCTGCTCTCCCAGGGGTCCTGAGTTCAATACCCAGCCACCACATGGTGACTCACAACCATCTGTAATGAGATCCAGTGCCCTCTTCTAGTGTGTCTGAAGACAGCTACAGTGTACTCGTGTAAATAAAATAAATATATCTTAAAAAAGAAACCTATTGCCGGGTGGTGGCGGCGGCAGCGGCAGCGGTGGCGGCGGCGCACGCCTTTAATCCCAGCACTTGGGAGGCAGAGGCAGGTGGATTTCTGAGTTCGAGGC